>NC_045543.1:5048700-5101200 GCF_009769535.1 Thamnophis elegans | reverse complement strand
TTTTGATGTTATTATGAATAAACAACAATAATTTTCTTCTGTCTTCTGAAATAGACATTTCTTGCTATTTTATATAAACTGTAATTGACTGTAGATCCATCAGACTGCATGGATATATATAACAATGCAATCAATTTTGCTTTTAAAATCTGGTAACAGCTTTTCCCACTCATATCAAATATCCCCAAATAGTCCAAATACACAAGATTTTTTTTCTTTTTTTACCCATACATACTCTCAGCCTTCAGGCATCATAATTGCACCCTGTCCAGTTCCTTACAACCAGTTTAGGAATTGCCACTAATGGAGAAATTCTATCAATTCCTGCACCCCATTCAAGCCTGTATTTCTATCATTTTTCTGAGTTAAATAGTATATAACTCTATCTTTCTGTTTAAATGTTTATAAACCGAATAGCAATGCGACTTTAATAAAACACAGCTATTCTTCCCTTTGCGCCAGGAAGAAGATAAAAGTTAAATTACAGTGTTTTATTCCTTTTTATAACAAATATTTAACCCCAAGGCAAGATTTATAAGGAAATCTTATAAAGATTTCCTGCTGGAAATAAAGGAAACATTGAGTTTAAGTAAACCATCACTTACTTTCCCTAAATTATTCTCAAAAGTTTAATAGTTCTGAAGCATTGTTTGAACATAGTTCAGCAGAAGTGGGATTAAAAGCCTTTATTCTAGCCATATATTATATCCATCAGTATATTCCATCACAAGGTTCTTTTATTAACTCACAAGTCCTTTTCAAACAACAGTTAAAACAATATTATCTGCTATTTTGTTCTCACTTGCTGATGTCTTCTAGTTTCACTAACTGGATGTTAGTGATACGTTATCCATTTGTATTATTATTATTATTATTATTATTATACAATTGTATCACAGCGGCCAGTTGTTTCGCCGGATTTGGCATTGGTTACTAGTCGGGCCCCACCCAGGGGCCTAGGACGTCGTAACGTATTTTCGCAATATGCGTGCAGATCCAAGCAGTGCGGCTTTTTGCATTTGACTGATGGTGATTTTGTCAATTTTTAACTGTTTTAAATGTAATTCCAGTGCTTTTGGAATAGCACCCAGTGTGCCAATTACCACTGGAATTACCACTGCTGGTTTGTGCCATAGTCGTTGAATTTCGATTTTTAAGTCCTGGTATCTTGCGATTTTTTCATGTTCCTTCTCGGCGACCCTGCTATCACCTGGTATTGCGATGTCTATGATTGTGACCCTATTTTTCTCAACCAGTGTGATGTCTGGTGTATTATGCGCCAGTATTTTGTCGGTTTGTATACGGAAATCCCACAAGATCTTGACCATCTGATTTTCTGTGACTCTTTCAGGCTGATGTTCCCACCAGTTTGTTGCTGTTTTAATATTATAATTTTTGCACAAATTCCAATGGATCATTTGTGCTACTGAATTGTGCCGCAATTTATAATCAGTCTGCGCGATTTTTTTACAGCAGCTGAGTATGTGATCAACAGTTTCGTCAGCTTCTTTGCAAAGTCTGCATTTGGCATCATCAGAGGATTTTTCGATTTTGGCCTTAATGGCATTTGTGCGGATAGCTTGTTCTTGCGCAGCCAGGATTAGTGACTCTGTTTCTTTCTTTAATGTACCTGTTTTTAACCATAACCAAGTTTGTTCCCTGTCCACTTTATCTTTTATTTTTTCCAGAAATTGACCATGCAGTGCTTTGTTCTGCCAACTCTCCATTCTTGATTTTATCACATCTTTTCTGTATTCTTGTTTTGTCTGTTGGGCCTTCAGTAGATTTTTGTTCTTTACTTCGATTAATAGATGTTCTTGACTTTCTTTTAAATAATCAGCCAGTGCATGTTTTTCTTTTTCAACTGTTTGCTTCACTTGTAATAATCCTCTGCCACCTGATTTTCGGGGCAGATATAGTCTATCAGTATCACCACGTGGATGTAAACTGTAGTGCATTGTCATTAGTTTCCTGGTTTTTCGGTCCAAAAGGTCCAAATCAGCTTGTGTCCAGTTAACTATGCCAGCTGTGTATCTTATAACTGGTATTGCCCAGGTATTTATGGCCTTGATTGTATTTCCACCATTCAATTTAGATTTCAAAATTTTCCTAACTCTGTTGGTGTACTCTCGTCTGACAATAGTTTTTACTTCTCCATGCTTGATGTTATCCAACTGCAGAATGCCTAAGTATTTGTAGGCTTCATTTTCTTTGCATTTAATTAGTTGGCCATTGGGCATTTCAATTCCCTCAGATGCAGTGATTTTGCCCCTTTTTATGGATACAGTGGCGCATTTTTCCATGCCAAACTGCATTGAAATATCGGTGCTGAATACTCGGACTGTATTTGTCAATGATTGGATTTCTATTTCTGACTTTCCATAGAGTTTCAAATCATCCATATATAGTAAATGCGAATTTTTTTCAGCTTTTTTGGCTGTTTGGTAGCCTAATTTCATTTTTTTTAAGATTACTGATAGTGGGATCATTGCGATGATGAAGAGAAGAGGTGAAAGTGAATCACCCTGGAAAATTCCTCGCTTGATATTAACCATTCCGTAGCTCTCATTCCCTACTGCCAACTCAGTTCTCCATTGTTTCATTGCCTTTTCAGTAAAGGATGTAATATTTTTGCTAATGCCAGTTGTTTCTAAGCATTTTATGATCCAACTATGTGGCAGTGAGTCAAATGCCTTTTTGTAATCAATCCAGACCATATTCAAGTTCGTTTTTCTGTTCTTACAATTTTCTAATATCATTTTATCAATTAGAAGCTGATCTTTTGTGCCCCTGCTCCTTCTTTTGTTGCCTTTTTGCTCTACTGGCAAGATGTTGTTTGTTTCCAAATAATCCATCATGTTATCTGCAATAATGCCTGTGAGTAATTTGAAGGTTGTTGGCAAGCATGTTATTGGTCTATAGTTTTCAGGTGTTGTTCCTTTAGTTGGATCTTTCTGAATCAAGTATGTTTTTCCAGTTGTCAACCATTCATCAATTTGGCCCTTTTGTAAAATTTCATTCAGTTGCCTGGCCAATATTGCATGTAAACTGGTCAGATATTTGAGCCAGAAACCATGTAATTGGTCCTTTCCAGGTGATGTCCAATTCTTTACCTTTTTAACTCGATTTTTGACCATCTCAGTTGTTATTTCTAATACTTGCATTTGTTTGTTGCCAATGCTTTTCTCAAAGTCATGTATCCACTTTGCTTCCTTGTTGTAGTCCTTTGCATTTTCCCACAATTCTTTCCAGAATTCAACTGTGGCCTGTTTTTCTGGTTTTTCACTTTTGGTGTCACCATTTACATTAAGACTTTGATAAAAACGCCGTTGGTCTGATCGAAATTGCTGATTTTGTTTATATTGGATGATTCGTGCCTCATATCTTTCAATTTTTCTAGCTGTTGCTGTTATCTGCTGTTTTACAATCTCTACAGCTTCATTGAAGTTTCTTGTATCCAATCTATATCTCCTGATTAGCCGATCTATGATTTTGTTGTTTTTAAGCCGTTGCTCATGCATGTTCTTTAAGTTACTAGCATCTGCCCTTAATTTTTTTATTTTTTGTTCTAAACGGATTTTCCACTTTGGCTTTGATGCTTTTTCTGTTGTATGACTAGGTACTTTAATTTTAATGCCTAGTTCATTAGTGACTATTACAGCTGCGCTGTACATTAACTGGTTTGTTTCCAAGATGGATCCTGGTTCAATTGTTGAAAACACTGCATTAACCATTTTCATGATAGGGGCCAAAATTTTCTTTGGCACAGTTTTTAGTGATGGTAAACGTTGCCTTTCCTCATTAAGCAGAAAATGCTCCATGATCTTATCCTTCAATTCTTTTTGTTTTTGAGTTAGTTCATCAGTTGGTTCAGTGATAACTGGTTCTAGTGGTGGTGATATTATTTCCTCCCCAAGAGCTTCTTCTGGGAGTTCTACTATAATGTCTTTAGTTGTGTCTTGAATATCAGTTATTTCCGCTTGTGATATTGTTTTTTGGGTTTTGCAATTTGCCTGAATTTCCTCATGTTCAACTTCACTAAACACTTTATTCCGTATAATAAATCGCCTTTGATCTGCTAGTCGTTGTTCACTAACATTTGAATCTGGATATTGTTGTTTCCATAATTCATACATTCGCTTTAAATAGCCTCTTTTTTCTGGCTCTGAGTTGTAGTAACAGGCCATTATGGCACGGTTTTCATCTGCACTATATTTTTGTCGTTTTGTTGGCTGGTCCACTTGTAGCCCACTTGTCGACGGATGTCCAGGGACCCCAACATCCGCCGCGGCCCTTGTTAACCCGCGCGACGACCGATGCGGTATGGAATTCTTATTTGTTTTTTTCACCATATTGTATGGGTTGGCGGGGTTTTTTTTACGGGACCAGATGCCAACCTGATCCCAACCTTCCTCCTTTCTCATCCGGGCTTGGGACCGGCAATGGCGGAGTTATTATTATTATTATTATTATTATTATTATTATTATTATTATGTAATATTTATGAACTATTTTTTGATTTATTTTATTTTATTTTATCAATTTCATATATACATTCACAATTATATGATCTCATAACTGTTATTAATAATATGTATTTATAACAATTTTTCCCTACTGTTGACAATATACTTGAAGATTGCTTTTTATCATCCCATAGATCCATCTTATCTTACAACGGTCCTACTTCTTCTTCCCTCCCTCCCTCTTTCCTTCCCTCGTTTCTTCTCTCCTACTCCCCTTCCTTCCCTCCCTCCTTCCCCTTCCCTCCTTTTCTCCTTCCCTCCTTCCTTCCCTCCTTCCTTCCCTCCTTTCTTTTCTCCTTCTCTCTTTCCTTTCCCCCTTCCTTTCCTCCTTCCTTCCCCCCTTCCTTCTCTCCTATATTCCCTCCTTCCTTCCCTCCTTCCTTCCCTCCTTTCTTCTCTCCTTCCTTCCCTCCTTCCTTCCCTCCTTATTTTAATCTCTTCGGCTCATTCTCTGCTACAGTTTCCCAGGTGACCTTTGATCTGATACTCTTTTAGAATGACTTGTCAGTGTTTTTGTAAAATTAAAAATGTAGATAGCAATACTCACAAAGCATGCAGGATAAAAGTATAACATTTCAAAAGAATCTCTTTGGGTGTTGGTACTTATATATGTATTATATAGGTAAATTACATCTATTTACCTATCTCTTTATAATAAATATATATATATATACAGCAGTTGCTATTCCAAGGTCTCATAGTGTAAAAAGACATGGAAGAGAAAAGAGAGAAAATGTGCCAAAACAAGTTTCAGCTATTAGTCTCTTGGGTTTGTACCAGTGGTGGGTTTCAAAAATTGTTCGAACCTACTCTGTGGGTGTGGCCTCCTTTGTGGGAGTGGCTTGCCACCCATGTGACCGGATGGGAGTGGCTTGCCGCCCATGTGCCCGGATATGAAGATGCCGACGACACTTGTCAGAACCACCTTAAATTACCTCACACACAGCACTGGCATGCATAAGAATATGACGTAAAACTTGTTTTTTAAAGGGCATCTTTGGTTTGCGTTAAAACAACTTCAACACATGCAATGTTCTGATTGCACCACAAACGCAGTAGTCATCCTTACCTTTCACAGAGGCACTGAGTTTTATAAATAGGAGCATGATAGTGTAGAATAATCATCTCCAAGGACCAGTGGTGGGTTTCAAAAAAGTTTGGAGCCTCTTCTGTAGGTGTGGCCTGCTTTCCGGGTCCACTGGTGGAACCTCTTCTAATCGGTTCGGTAGATTTGACGAACCGGGTCTACCGAATAGGTACGAACTGGTAGGAACCCACCTCTGGCTGAGAGTGACTGGCTCTAAGTCACCCAACTAGCATTCATGCCTAAGGCGGGTCTAGAACTCTCAGTCTCCTAGTTTCTAGGCCTGCCCCTTAACCCTAAAGAATGGAAGATCTACAGTATCTTACAGTGTAACTAGGAAATGCGAACAGCACTCATGTATCATTACAGCCACCCACATCTGAGGTTCAAACAGGATTGTTCAGTTTACCTACTGGCAAAAATAAAGAATTGATGACTAGGGTCCATACATTAAACTTTTGAAACTAGGGGGGGGGGAAATCCTGGGCAGGGAGATTACTTTATAAATGTAAGAACAGACTTCAAAGGAACAGAGGAAGGGAAATAGGAAGGGATGGGGAAGAAACAATGGGAATGAGAGTTGGAGAAAGGATAATGATAGATACCAAAATATTGGTATTTTTTAGGTTGATCAAAAATACATAATCATGTACAGAGGTGGGATTGAAAAATCGTAGCAACTGGTTCTCTGCCCAGTTGCTGGGTGAGCGTGACCATATGTGGGTGGCCTAGTCAGCTTCCTGCACCATGGCAGTGGGGGAGGCGTTTTGACCCTCCCCAGCAGTGGTGGGATTCAGCCAGTTTGCACCTATTCGGGAGAACCGGTTGGTAACTTTCTAAGCAGTTCAGAGAACCGGTTGTTGGAAGAAATCTCCTTTTGTTTTTTTCCACTTTTACAGGGCTAATCCTGTAAGGAAGGCAGGAAGGAAACATTCTGGTACCTAATCTTTATTGCCCTGCTTAAAGAAATTGCCTCTGCGGTTAACCCTTATTACCATTGTAACAGCTAAGGCGAAGCGCCCATCGACCTGAGAGACCTTGAGTTGGCCACGCCCACCCAGTCACATGACCACCAAGCCCCACCTACCCAGATGGTCATTAGGGCAGAGAACCGGTTGTTAAATTATTTGAATCCCACCATTGCTCCCCAGGCTCCGGAGGTTTTCCTCAAGCCTCCGGGAGAGCGAAAACGGCCTCTCCCAGGCCAATTTCTGGACTTCCGGTAGGCCCATTTTTCGCCCTCCCAGAGCCTCCGCACAGGCCCTGCACTTACCTTGCATCCAAAACAGGCCGCGTGGAGACTCCTGGGAGGGGAGGAGTGGGCGGGCCATTCTTGCAACGACCAGATTAAAATTAAAATCTGGTTCGCCCGAACTGTCCGAACCAGCTGAATTCCACCCTGATCATGTATATAAAGATGTACCGACAGATTTTTATGCGTTAATAGATATTTTTTTTCCTCTGATCAAAAGGTGGTCTTTCTTAAGAAAATTGTGGGAATTAGGACTTCTCAGTTGACTCTAGACACAAAGCAGGATCCAATTCAACCCGTAATTGCATGATTGCTACCAGTAATCATCTGAATAATCTCTAGGTTCTTATGCTAACTATGGTTTATATGGGAGGAAGTCCATTCTCTGAATCCAAATGACGTACAAACTATATATTTGGATCATAGAGCAAATTAGGCAAAAATATGACGGATTTGATCGTGGTTGATTGTCTGTTGTGAACTCAACAAATCTGAATGCCCACAAATAAAGAGAATTCCTCTCCCGTGTGTTTTGAAACAAGGTCAGATCGTGAGAGCGCTGCTTAACCAGGAACACTTTCAGAGAAGCCAGGGGTCTAATTTGTGGACAAAGAGACGTTTGTAAATGAATTTACCGAATCACAGGGACGGAACTCTTGAGTAGTGAGGGGCTGGCTCTGTCTAGACATCCTTGCATTTTCCCAGGATAAGCTAAGTGAGGGGCCTTGTGGAAAATTAAAAGATAGCTAAATTTAGCCACCGAGTAGTGTTCAGAGTACCAAGCCAAAAAAAGAGGGGAATCTTCCTAGAATAGGCCTTATTTAAAACATAGATTTATCTTGATCTGTTGTGTATGGCTATAGATCAGTGGTGGGTTTCAAAAAAATTTGGAACCTCTCCTGTAGGTGTGGCCTGCTTTCCGGGTCCACTGGTGGAACCTCTTCTAACGGGTTCGGTAGATTTGACGAACCGGTTCTACCGAATAGGTGCGAACTGGTAGGAACCCCCCTCTGCTATGGATCAAGATTTACCTATTGGGTCAAATGACAGCCTCTATATTACTCATTAGTAAAAGGGTTACATCTGTACAGGTGTGTAATACTGCGCATATAGGTTTTTTTAAATAACTCGATTGGGCTTATGAACTTGTTACCATCTTGTTTTCAAAGGATGGCACCCAAGTAGTCTTAAGTTCTGAATGAAAAACTGAAAATATGAACATTATGCATGATGTAGTTTTATGGCAATTAATTAGCATTTTATTAAGTCATTTGTTTATGCATTTGCCCCTGTCTGGAAAAAAAAAAACTCTGGATAATTTCAGATATAACCTCCTAGGACAGTGTTTCTCAACCTTGGCAAGTTGAAGTCCGGACATCTTCAAGTTGCCAAGGTTGAGAAACACTGTCCTAGGAAAAGGTGAAGTTCCTTTTTTGTAAAGTTCAAATCCCGATTGCATAAAAATGTCCACATTACCAATAGAGGAGAATATTTGTAGCTCAGGGTTAAACACTGAGGTCTTTGGTGCCCTCTGAGTTTGGTTGTTTTCTTGCAGACATTTCATTACCCAACTAAGTAACATCATTAGCCCACTGATGAAACGTGTGCAAGAAAACAAATCACAATGTCCATGGTTTTATTCGTCTTACTTCCAAATTTAGCCTACAATCCTCCTATTTCCTGATGCTCTCGTCTCCAAATATTAATGATGTTGCTATTTAGCTCTGCCCAGTAACTTTACTCAAAAGATCATTTGAGTGTTCAGCACACAAAGTATTTATCAGATCCATTTACACCCCACTTATTTGACAGTGTTCTGAGGATGGCCAGAATGATAGAAAACCACAACCAGTTTACAACAATTTAATGAAGGCTTCTATGTCTGTTTGAGACACCGTTTGTCTCAAATTGTGTAGGGTCTCCTGTTTGAGAAGAGAGTTGGACTAGAAGACTTCCAAGGTCCCTTCCAGCTCTGATTGATTGATTGACTGATGTACAATCACTCAGAAGTTGGCTTCATTTTCTTCAGTGGGACATTTGACAGTAATCTTGGGGAAGTAAAATTTTTCAGCTTATAGCAGTTAGACTTATATACCGCTTCATAGGGCTTTCAGCCCTCTCTAAGCGGTTTACAGAGTCAGCATATTGCCCCCAACAACAATCCGGTGAGATTTGAACAGCCGAACTGCAGATAACAGTCAGCTGAAGTGGCCTGCAGTGCTGCACCCTAACCACTGCGCCACCTCAGCTCCTTTTTCAGCTTATTTGTGTTTTATACTGAAGTTGCTGTATCTTAAACAGTGTATTCTGAAACACTTGGAAATTACTCAACCTTCACTGTACTTAGCAATAGCAATAGCAGTTAGACTTATATACCGCTTCATAGGGCTTTCAGCCCTCTCTAAGCGGTTTACAGAGTCAGCATATTGCCCCCAACAACAATCCGGTGAGATTTGAACAGCCGAACTGCAGATAACAGTCAGCTGAAGTGGCCTGCAGTGCTGCACCCTAACCACTGCGCCACCTCAGCTCCTTTTTCAGCTTATTTGTGTTTTATACTGAAGTTGCTGTATCTTAAACAGTGTATTCTGAAACACTTGGAAATTACTCAACCTTCACTGTACTTAGCAATAGCAATAGCAGTTAGACTTATATACCGCTTCATAGGGCTTTCAGCCCTCTCTAAGCGGTTTACAGAGTCAGCATATTGCCCCCAACAACAATCCGGGTCCTCATTTTACCCACCTCGGAAGGATGGAAGGCTGAGTCAACCTTGAGCCGGTGAGATTTGAACAGCCGAACTGCAGAACTGCAGTCAGCTGAAGTAGCCTGCAGTGCTGCACTCTAACCACTACGCCACCTTGGCTCCTTGACTTGCTCACATAAAAATTGCACATGTTGAGAATTAGAGCAGAAAAATAACATTTCCTAGTATTTGGAAGAAATTTCAGAGGTCAGCTAATCTTCAACTATATTGATGCAACATAAAGTTTCCTGTCTTTCAAAGGTTATGCAATATGTCTGCCTTATTCCAGCTCTTAGGTTTATTTCAGAAAAAGAAATAGATTACGGTATGTTTTGCAATGCCCGAGTGCATTAATTTTGACATTTTTTTTAAGGCCTTCCTTCCTCTAGTTTACCTCTTTCTATTAAATTTCTTATCAGCAGTCCACTTTTCCCAATCTTCATGAATGCAAGTCACTGCTTGAAAAGGGACTTATAACTGTTTTTTCCCTCCCACTCACATACAATGTTTTTCCATAAATACACTTTCTTCATTACTATAGAAACCATTGTCTCTCCAGGCTAAGCAAGTCTGACTATTAAAATTATCTCTTTGTCAAGCTCATTCCGATAAGCCATGTTGCTTACACAAGTAAAGGGAATAAAAATTACATTGGACTATACATTTGTATCAGGGATTGGTTTCTGCCGGCGATACAGCCAGTTCAGTGCGCACACAATTTGTGCATGCTCTGTGTCCGTGTGCAGTTGCCTGTAAATAGGTCTGCCTAAGAGCCGAGGTGGCACAGTGGTTAGGGTGCAGTACTGCAGGCCACTTCAGCTGGCTGTTATCTGCAGTTCAGCGGTTCTAATTTCACCGGCTCAAGGTTGACTCAGCCTTCCATCCTTCCGAGGTGGGTGAAATGAGGACCCAGACTGTGGGGGCGATATGCTGACTCTGTAAACCGCTTAGAGAGGGCTGAAAGCCCTATGAAGCGGTATATAAGTCTAACTGCTATTGCTATTGCTATTAAAAATGTCAAAAAAAAAAAACCCCACATGTTGCGGCGACCGGGGAACTGATTCAGGGCCGTGGCGAGCCTGCCACCCTTATTGGTTCGACGATCCAGTTGCAATTGCTAGTACTGGTTTGCCTGAACCAGTACAAACCGGTAGCAACCCACCTCTTATTTGTATATAAAATTCCATAATTGTCAGTTTATCAGTATTTTAACCCTTAGGACCTCTTTATAGATGATATTTTATGTTCTTTAAGTTCTTTAAAGATACATTAGACATCCATCCACTTGTTAAGATCTGCTTTTTTGGGAGATGCTTCTGCTGTCCAAAGCACATTTTCCCATATGGTGGCTTTCAAAAGCCTGTGCTAGGAGTGTGCATTACAGTTTGCCAAAGTCCCAACCCTGAGTGAGTAATAGATTTTCAGTTAACTGGGTTGAGAAAAATCAATGGTAACTTGCTGCATTCCAACTCTAGATTTTTATCAAGGGCAACTCCTACAGATTTCTCTGGATCTCAGGCATATCAAAGAGCAGCACTGCCTATTAAAAATAAAATTTGCTGTTACACCATTTTTAATTAAAATAGGGAAGAGATGGCAAAGGAGCATTTGATTCAGGGATTTGAGGGTGAGAGAGATTTTAAATGATTCTATTTTTTCTACCTCGTTGTTATCCACCTCACCTCCTGAGTGGTTTAAGAGCTATTTTAACTAAACTGGTCCAGTGGTGGGATTCAATTTTTTGGTTCACCGACAAATGCACGCTCGACAAAACTGCGCCGACTTCCTGGGGGCGTGGCCTGTTGCCGAGGAGGGCTCCACCGAGCTCCTCAGAGATCTGGTCTGTATATCTAAATAAGATCATAGATAGCACCCCTTTTTGGCTAAGAAAGGGGCAGGGAGGATAGCTCCGTAGACTAGGGTCTATTCGTAAGCCACAGCCTTTTTCTTTTTTTTTGGCTGTGGAAGAGATTAGATCCAGCCGAAGCGGAGCTTTTATCTCCGGCCAGTTCTTCTCAGCTGCCTTTTTTTTTTTTTGGCAGCCCCAGACAGGCTAGCCCCCCCCAGGACAAAACAAAGTTTTCTCAAGCTAGATTTGATACGGGAGGGTACCACCCCTGTGAGATTTATGCTTTTATTACTATCTTAAATACCAGCACCATTCGTCTTAAAGACTTCTTTGTTTAAATAGACTTCAAAATGGCGATTTCTCTCCGTGGATGATTACTGGATGTACTTAGCCGGGTTTATCTTCCTGCAGACCGCTCCTTAACAAAATAAACTCTTTTTCTTTGGAAATAGAGGGGAGCGAAGCGCTGCTTACTTGTTTATTTATTATGGCACCCAGATCAAAGAAGCGTCTTGCTACAAATGTGTCTAAAGAATTTAAAGAATCTTTTTTGGAAACACAGCCTTTGTCTCCTACGCCCTCTACTGGAGAAGTTTTAACACAGGAATATCTCTTTAAAATACTTAATACCTTTAAGCAAGAAATTAAGGAATTTGTATTGCAACTTTATGATGATCTAAAATCTAAAGTTAATCAAATGAAGGTGAATACGTTTGCAGCCGTGTCTGCCCTGTCAGATTACTCTGCTGAAATAGAGAACAAATTGGAAAGTCTGGAGAAGGCTAATTTTAACTTGACCACCAATATTCAAATTTTACAAGAAAAAATTAAAAATAACGAAGAACAGCTTATGATGCTAAATTTTGATAGGAAGGCATTTTCAATAAGAGTCAGAGGATTCCGTGAAAAGGAGCAAGAGAATTTGAAACAGACCTTTGCTGAAGCCTTCAGCCATGCGCTGGGAAGCCCGGGGTTTAACTTTGATGGGCAGATTCGGAAAATCTATCGCCAGAACTCATTGATAGCGGAACAGCGACAGCTCCCGAGGGACATAATTATACATTTCTCTACAAAAGAATCTAGAAACGCGATTGTGCAAAAGTTTCATAATAACAGTCTCCGAGTTGATGACCAGGACGTGATTGTCTTCAAAGATATACCTTTCCAGATGTTGAAAGCAAGAAGGGATTACACTTTTTTAACTAAAGAGCTTAGGAGTCAACAGATTCGATACAGATGGGAGGCCCCTGCCGGCATCACGGTTACATTTGAGAATCAAAGATTTCGTCTTAATTCTGTTTCGGAGGCTCAAGATTTCTATTGTAGGATTCTGAAGGCGGGACTTCCTGACGCGCTTGGAAGAGAGGAGAGACAAGCGGAAGGAGAAAGCAAACGGCTGGCCATGCGGCTGCAAGATGGAGGGGGTAGCCCCTCCTCCCTCGGAGAAGCAGAAGAACGCAGATCGAGAATTTAGATACTTCAAAAGACTTCCTAAAGTTGAGGACTGAATGGGGGTTTGAGACCTCTCTCCGGTAGAAAAAGTGGACTAATTTTTATCAGAAGGGAAAGCTGGGTGAAACTACTTTGAGCTAGATTCTAAAGTAACGTTAGCATAAATTTGATAGTGGTTAAAAGAATGCGGAATGATTTATGTTGTTTAAACTTTGTTAGATGGGACTATTTTAAAATAGAAGGTTAACTGACTCTTGCCGAAAGTATTATTTGAATATGATCCATGCTATTTAACTTTTATTTGAAGGGAAAGTTGGTTGTAATAGTTCTGAGTTATTTTTCAAATAAACGCTAGTATAAATTTGATAGTGGTAAATATTAGACAAGCAAGAGATGAGGGTAAAATGCATGTGAAATGAACTACGTTCTTTGAGGTAAATACCAGACAAGCAAGGGAAGAGGGCAAAATTTACGTTGTTTAAAGCTTATTAGAACAGGAAGCCGCTTGGGATTATCTTAAGATAACTGTAAAAAGAATGTGGAATGATTTATGTTGTTTAAACTTTGTTAGAAGCGACTACCTTAAAATAGAAGGTTAACTGACTCTTGCTGAAAGTATTATTGGAATATGTGGAATGATTCATGCTACAAATCGCTCTGAGTTATATCTTAAACAAATGGTAGTATAAATTTGATAGTGGTAAATATCAGACAAGTGGGGGATGAGGGTAAAATACATGTGGAATGAACTAAGTTATTTAAATCCTATTAGAAGGGGAAGTCGGTTGGAATTATCTTAAGATAGAAATTGATTCCTGTGTAAGGTAATATCTGATCTACGCTGCTTAACCTTACTAAGAAGGGGAAATCTGGTTAGATTATTTTGAATTATTGTTTGAAAAAGGGGTAAAGAAAGATCATTTACGTTGTTTAAATTTTACTAGAAGGGAAAGTTTGATTACTTGTCTGTAAAGTTATATTTGAATATATGGCATGATCCACGCTGCTTAAATCTTATTGGAAGGGATCATGAGGTTTAGGAAGGGAACGGGAGAGCCTACAGAAGGTCGGGGTAAATAGCAAAGAAGTAAGAGATGAGAATAAAACATAGATAGAATGATTTATACTATTTAAGCATAGATAAAGATGGGGGGCTGAGATCAACACAAAGAGTGGTTTCTTTTTTTTTCTTTTTTCTCTTTTCTCTTTTCTTTTTTTTTTCCTTTTTTTTTTCTTTCTCTGCTTTTCTTTTTTTTTTTTTTGATATATTACTTTTATTTTTTAATCCATATGTATACAAGATATTTTAGATAGAAGGTAGTGCCAGGTGTGGGCCCTGGGAAGTCGGGAGGATTAGGGATGGGGATTGTGGGGGGTGGGGTGGGGGGGTGTTAACATAGTTTTAACAAGAACAAGAATGTATTTATATACGGTGGTTCTTTTTTTTTTATTATTATTATTATTATTTTTTCCTTGGTTCATTTTACTTTTATCAGATCAAACAACACTCGAATAAAGGCATACACCAAGGAGGGAGGTAGAGGGAAGGAAGAGGGAGGAGTAAGGAAGGAGTAAGGGGAATGTAAGGAGTAAGGGGAATGTAAGGAGGGTGTCTGGGGAGTAAGGGGAGAAGGAAGGTTTGAGGGGAAAGGGAAGTAGGAGGGGAGTGTTAGAGGGAGAAAGGAAAGTTGGAGGGGGTATGGAGGAGGTGGGGTTGTGAATGATGAGTTGTGTTTCCTTTTTACTTGTTCGTTTTCCCTTTTTCTTTTTTTTCTTTTTTTTTTCTTTTCTTATAGTAAATACCCTGTATATAAATGATTGCAAATGGAATGTGAAAATTGAATAAAATATTTTGAAATACAAAAAAAAAAAAAAAAAAAAACTGCGCCGACAAAATACCGGCGAGAAAACCATGAGGTCGAAATCACAGCGACGAATGTGCGCAGAAGCGCACTGACAACAGTGCGCTGACAAAAGCGCGCCTTCAACAAACAACTAATAACAACCTAATAACCCTAACCCTAACCCTAACCCTAAACCTAAACCTAACCCTGAACCTAACCCTAACCCTAACCCTAACCCTAACCCTAACCCTAAACCTAAACCTAAACCTAAACCTAAACCTAAACCTAAACCTAAACCTAACCATGAACCTAACCCTAACCCTAACCCTAACCCTAACCCTAACCCTAACCCTAACCCTAACCCTAACCCTAACCCTAACCTTAACTTAAATCGCGCTTTTGTGGGCACGGTTTTGTCGGCGCGTTGTTGTGGATGCGTTTATGCGTGACCCGACAAATGCGTGCATGACAAAAGCGTGCCGACAAAACCATGGCGCTAAAACCGCGATGTCATCAACGCGCCGACAACAGCACGCCGACAAAAGCGCGCCAACAGAAGCGCGATTTAAGTTAAGGTAAGGGTTAGGTTTAGGTTTAGGGTTAGGTTTAGGTTTAGGGTTAGGGTTAGGGTTAGGGTTAGGGTTAGGTTCAGGGTTAGGTTTAGGTTTAGGGTTAGGGTTAGGGTTAGGTTTAGGGTTAGGGTTAGGGTTAGGGTTAGGGTTAGGGTTAGGTTCAGGGTTAGGTTTAGGTTTAGGGTTAGGGTTAGGGTTAGGTTTAGGGTTAGGGTTAGGTTTAGGGTTAGGGTTAGGGTTAGGTTTAGGGTTAGGTTTAGGGTTAGGGTTAGGTTTAGGGTTAGGTTTAGGGTTAGGTTTAGGGTTAGGGTTACAGCGTGCTTCTGTCGGCGCGCTGTTGTCGGCGTGCTTCAGTGCTCATTCATCGGCGCGGTTTTGTCACCGCAGTTTAGTCAGGCGCGCTTTTGTCGTTCGCGCATTTGTGGGTGAACTGCGTTTATGACATTGTGGTGTTCTCGGCACGGTTTTGTCGGTGCGGTTTTGCTGCGTGCATTTGTCGGGTCACACAATTTTTTTTACTACCTGTTCTGTGGGTGCGGCTTGGTGGGCGTGGCAGGGGAAGGATACTTCAAAATCCACATTTCCTCCCAATCAGCTGGGACTCGGGAGGCGGAGAATAGATGGGGGCGGGGCCAGCCAGAGGTGGTATTTACCAGTTCTCCGAACTACTCAAAATCTCCTCTACCGAATCTTCAGAACTGGTCTGAATCTGCTGAATACCATCTCTGAACTGGTCCAGTGGATGTAAAGGAAACAAAAGCTTCTCTTGGACGTTCAAGAAGAATTAGGGAAAGTGCTTTCCTTTGCAGGAAATTCCCTCAAATTTGTCTGAAATTTGTCATTGGTAGCCCCAACGACATGAAATCATATCACAGTTCACCTGTAGCAACGTTTTGAAGGGAGCTATGAAACTCAGACACTCATGCATTGATTCATTTTTATTTTTTTCCATTTATTTATGGCGAGTCAGGTTTTTTTTTAACTCTAGGGACTGTCTGCAGTTTTCAGAAGTAGCTTTTCCTTGCCTTGATCCTGAAAGGGAGGGCCTGGCCCAAGGTCATCCAGTTGGCTGTATGCCTAAGGTGGCATGAAACAGCCTCCAGTTTCTAGCCCGATGCCTTAACCACTGCACCAAACTGGCTTTCTTAATTATTCATGCTATTATAAATACCTGGTGTGTCTGCAATTTAATAGTATTTGGTTGTGGGGTGGAATTACATGTTTTCCTTTCCCATTGGAAAGGAATCCAA
Organism: Thamnophis elegans; assembly: GCF_009769535.1. Taxonomy (NCBI): domain Eukaryota; kingdom Metazoa; phylum Chordata; class Lepidosauria; order Squamata; family Natricidae; genus Thamnophis; species Thamnophis elegans. Next base: position 5,084,625 of record NC_045543.1, on the reverse strand, counting down.
TACAGTTTTTTTCAAAGTTGTCTGGCTCTCAAAACTGACTTGGACTATCCGGACTAGATCAACCTATTTTGGGGGATCAGATAACGTGTACACCAGACGTGGGTTCCTACCGGTTCGCACTGGTTCGAGAGAACCGGTTCGTCAAATCTACCGAACCGGTTAGAAGAGGTTCCACCAGTGGACCCGGAAAGCAGGCCACACCTACAGAAGAGGTTCCAAAAATTTTTGAAACCCACCACTGGTGTACACTCTATTCGTGAAGTTTAATAATAATAATAAATTTCAATGCTCAAAGTCATCTTAGTCATATTCTTGTTCTCTTCTTGAAGAGGCTTCTTGTCTGTCTACTGATGTGTTATTTCCCTTATTTTTTTTCAAAACATGGTAATAAGGGAAACGTCTACATGTTGGCATATGTTCAAATATTTAACATAAGTGCAAAGATTTAACAATGTCCGTGTGCCCAAGTTATTTATGTTGGTCTGGTCCCAAGAATTGGATGATATAACTGAATTCCATTGAGGAAAATAATAAAATTTAGCTCCTCTTTGTACAAGCATGGAATATTTTTTTTTCTGGAGAAAACAGATCTATATTGTGTAAAACAATATAAAATTCAAGAGTCATACTGCATGGAAGGTAGGCAACTGCAATTCTTTATTTTATATTTGAATATTGCAAACTTTAGGACCAATTTTAAGAAAGGTACAAAGAGTCACTTGCAAGGAAAAAATTTAAATAGAAAGGTTGCCCCTACAATAAAAACATGACAATAAATACCGAATGGGGTCTGGAGCACGACATCAGAATGTTTATAAAAATTGTGGAAAAACAGACTGAGAATAGCTAATTTTGGATTGTCTTTAAAAATTGGTGGAATGAATTGCATCAGTTTGGGAAAAAAAATGTAAAAGTTGCCCTTCTGAAAAATAGTTCTTGCTATTGCAGATCTTAGCGTTCCGAGTAACCCATTCCGTGGCACGACAAAACCGCGGTCCACTAAAGCGCGCCCGATTAAAGCGCGTACCTGACGTCATCAGCAGCGTGACAAATACGACCGCGGAGAAAAAAGGGCGCTTTAAAAAGCGCTTTTAAAGCAAGCCGATTCACGTTAAGGTAAGGGTTAGGTTAAGGGTTAGGGTTAGGGTTAGGGTTAGGTTAAGCGTTAGGGTTAGGTTTAAGGTTAGGTTAAGGGTTAGCGTTAGGTTTAGCGTTAGGTTAAGGGTTAGGTTTAGGGTTAGGTTTAGGGTTAGGTTAAGGGTTAGGTTTAGGGTAAGGTTTAGGGTTAGATTTCGGGGGTTTAGGTTTAGGTTTACGCGTTAATTTTAGCTTTACCGCTCACAGCGTGCTTTTTTCATCGCGCTGTGGTGACGTCAGGTACGCGGTTTCGTCGAGCGCACTTTAGTCGACCGCGGTTTTGTGGTGGAACCACACATTCAAGTAAATCAGAACTCCAAGACAGAAACATTCCCCAGAGAACATGTTTATTGGGCACATCATATCAGCATAGCTAATGAAAGCAAACTCTAAAAAGTTTCCCGTGGTTACCGTATAATTAAAAGAACAAAAAGGTTTTTCTCCCCAGGTGTCACAGGCCACATTGTCCAATCAGAGCAGGTGGCAGGCACCCTTGATCACTTCTGCTTCTCCTCCAAACGCCACCTTTTGGGAATGACCTTGGTTCCCCCAGGAGAGCTCTTCATTTTGTCCACGAGATGGTCTAGCTATTTTCCCCTCATCCTCCCCTCATCGTGTATGGTAACTGTGAAGCAGCATTCGATTCAGAATTGACAGCAGACTAAGTTAGTCTCAGGGTTCCAAGAAACACCCCCAACGAAAGAAGACTCCGAGACTTGAAGTTCCTCAAAGTTCCATTTTATTAGAGATGTCAGATTGCTGGGATGGCGAACTTATGGCACGCGTGCCACAGGTGGCACACGGAGCCATTTCTGAGGGCACATGAGGCGTTGCCCTGTCAGTTCCAGCACGCATATGCGTGCTGGGCAGCTGATTTTTGGGCTTGATTTTTGGCCTTTTTCGCCAAATAACCGCACAATGCGCAAACTGGAAGTTGAAATGGACATCTGGTTTGTGCTTTGGGCTGTTTTTTGCCCTCCTGAGGCTTCAGGGAAGCCTCCTGAAGCCTCTAGAGGGAGAAAAACGGCCCAATGGTCAATCCGGAAGTCCGTTCCCTTTGCACATTGGGCTGTTTTTCTCCATCAGGAGGGAGAAAAACAGCCCAACTGCAACTCGGAAGTTCATTCCTGAACTTCTGCTTTGTGTGTTGGGCCATTTTTCATCCTCCTCAGGCTCCTAGAAAGCCTCTGGAGCCTGGGGAGGGCAAAAAAAGGATATATTTGGCCCACTGGAAGTCGGAAAACAGGCCGTTTCTGGCCTCTGGAGGGCCTCCAAGGGGTAATAGCAATAGCAATAGCAGTTAGACTTTCAGCCCTCTCTAAGCCGTTTACAGAGTCAGCATATTGCCCCGAACAACAATCCGGGTCCTCATTTTACCCACCTCGGAAGGATGGAAGGCTGAGTCAACCCTGAGCCGGTGAGATTTGAACAGCCGAACTGCAGAACTGCAGTCAGCTGAAGTAGCCTGCAGTGCTGCATTTAACCACTGCGCCACCTCGGCTCTTTTTAGGTAGGGAGGCCATTTTCACCCTCCTCAGGCTCCAAGAAAGCCATGCACGCATGTGCGTGGCAGCGGTGTGTGTGTGTCACGCATACATGTGCAGGGGGCATGGTGCAGGGGGGCATTAATTATGGGGGTAGGGATGCGAGTGTGCATAATAGTGTGCCCGTGTTTGCTTTTGGCACCCAAGGCGAAAAAGGTTTGCCATCACTGTCATATTGGCAACAACTGGGAAAACCAGAATCTGAAAGCTTCCAGGTTTTCCCCACCCAAATAGCAATAGCAGTTAGACTTATATACCGCTTCATAGGGCTTTCAGCCCTCTCTAAGCGGTTTACAGAGTCAGCATATTGCCCCCAACAACAATCCGGGTCCTCATTTCACCCACCTCGGAAGGATGGAAGGCTGAGTCAACCTTGAGCCGGTGAGATTTGAACAGCCGAACTGCAGAACTGCAGTCAGCTGAAGTAGCCTGCAGTGCTGCACTCTAACCACTGCGCCAATGAAAGTCCAAGCCCCTGCCCAGCACCCACATGTCCGTCACATGGCCCAATCAGGCACCGTCCCAACTGGAGATGCCTCCCAGTCATTCCCTTCCAGGCGCAGGGCAGTTGACTCTCTGAGAAAGGAATGTTATTATGACTATCTCCCATACTCCATATAATCCCCCCTCCCATTTTCCCACAGCATTGAATGTGATAGACCTGAAGTTCCAATGCAAAAGATGGCTTTTAGGCCTGACCCTTAGGTGTGTACATACAGATGTTATGGGCAGATGTCTCCATTAATTAACGTTTAATACGCAGTCATAAAACAAGCCAGTATAGGTTCTGTGCATTGTGCTGTAGGGTAGGATCTATATATGGTAGCCATACCTACACAATTATATCATTGGTAGCATTATGCAGTCCTGGGTTGACCTAAAAACTCACCTGGACAAGCCATTCCCATTTGCGGAAAGGCCTGAAAATCCAAAATTATATTGATACCGATAAGAGAAAGTTTGTACAGGATTGAAACGAGGGACCCTTGCTTCTCTCTGGACCTGTTTTTCTTTTCTTTAAGATGTTTCATTACCCAAAATACCATCATCAGCGCTGATGACGTTACCTAATTTGGGTTATGAAACGCCTGCAAGAAAACAATCGAGCCCAGAGGTTCCACCACAAAACTGCGTTCGACTAAACCGCGCTCGACGAAACCGCGTAGCTGACGTCATCAACAGGGCGACAACAGCGCGGAGACAGAAGCACGCTGTAAACGCTAAACCTAAAATTAACCCCTAAACCTAAACCCAACCCCCCTAAACCTAATCCTAATCCTAAACCTAACCCTAAACCTAACCCTTAACCTAACCCTAAACCTAACCCTAAACCTAACACTTAACCTAACCCTAAACCTAATTCTAACCCTAAACCTAACCCTTAACCTAACCCTTAACCTAACCCTAAACCTAAACCTAACCCTTAACCTAACCCTAAACCTAACCCTAAACCTAACCCTTAACCTAACCCTAAACCTAATTCTAACCCTAAACCTAACCCTTAACCTAACCCTTAACCTAACCCTAACCCTAAACCTAACCCTTAACCTAACCCTAAACCTAATTCTAACCCTAAACCTAACCCTTAACCTAACCCTTAACCTAACCCTAACCCTTAACCTAACCCTAACCCTTAACCTAAACCTAAACCTAAACCTAACCCTAACCCTAACCCTAACCCTAACCCTAACCCTAACCCTAACCCTAACCCTTAACCTAACCCTAAACCTAACCTTAAACCTAACCCTTAACCTAACCCTAAAGCTAACCCTAAACCTAACCCTAAACCTCACCCTTACCTTAAGTTGAATCGGCTTGCTTTCAAAGCACTATTTAAAGCGCCCTTCTTTCTCCGCGCTGGCTGTTGTCGCCCCTGTTGATGACATCAGCGACACGGTTTAATCGGGCGCGGCTTAGTCGAGCGCGGTTTTGTCGTGCCACGGAGCCCAGAGAGCACCCAAAGACTCCTTAGATTTATACTATTTTAAAAAAAAATATTAATTAACCCAGAGGACTTGCAGATTCCTTTCGGATCAGTTTCCAGGTTGACTTTAAAAGAAATATCTGAAAGGAATTAATTTTAAATTTAGCCATATTCCAATACTCTCCTCGGGAATGCACCCTTTTTTAAAAAAAAAAAAGTTCCCAAGCTGAAGCAGTCTTTGTGTAAGGGAAACCTGCTTAGCCCAGCAGTCTGATAGCCTACACATGCGAGGCCTTTGGTGCTCCCTCCTTCTTTCACTGTCTGTGTCATGCTGACTCACTCTGCAGTGACATTATAACAAATGGTTTGAGAGCACTGTGTCTTGATACAGCATGCCCTTTGGAAAGAAAGTGCCGGTATTCACAGCCAGCAAAGGCTCCTCTTGGCAGCTCTGGCAGACTACAGTACTGCTCTGCCCTAATTAAGGGTTTATTGCCCAACAGTCAGTGAAAGATACTCCACTTCCCTTGCAGTTATTTGTTTGAAGCAGACAGTTGAGTTTAGAGTTTAGAGTAATTTATTTATATGCCGCCCTTTTCCCTGGGGGGACTCAGGGCGGCTTACAACTTGAAAAAGGAAGGGAAACAAACAATTGACACATAAGACAATACATCATTAAAAGCACGACATTCATACTATTCGGGTGGGTTACAGTCTTTAATCCCAGGCCTGACGGGATAGCCAGTTTTTAAGGGCTGTGCGGAAGGTCTGGAGGGTGGTGAGGGTACGAATCTCTACGGGGAGATCGTTCCATAGGGTCAGAGCTGCCACTGAGAAGGCTCTCCTCCGCGTGGTTGCCAGTCGACATTGACCGGCAGATGGGACTCGGAGGAGGCCTAATCTATGGGATCTAATTGGTCGGGTGGAGGTAATTGGCAGTAGGCAGTCTCTCAAGTACCCAGATCCAGATTGAGGAGATTCTCAGCTTCCACTTCATAAATGCTTGGACATAGTTTGATATTCGGTCTCAGGGAACTTCGTCAGGGTTCATTCCATGTGCTATCCACCCAGTGGTGGGATTCAAATAATTTACCAACCAGTTCTCTGCCCTAATGACCAGCTGGGTAGGCGGGGCTCGGTGATCATGTGAGCAAGGCCAAATCAATGTCACTCAGGTCGATGGGCACTTCGCCTTAGTTGTTACAATGATAATAAGGGTTAAGCGGAGAGGCAGTTTCTGTAAGCAGGTCAATAAAGATTAGGCTAGAAACAATACCAGAATGTTTCTTTCCTGCCTTCCTTACGGGATTAGCCCTGGAAAGTGGAAAAAAACAAAAGGAGATTTCTTCCATCAACCGGTTCTCCAAACTGCTTAGAAAGTTACGAACTGCTTCTCCCGAATAGGTACGAACTGGCTGAATCCCACCACTGTATCCACCCAAACCAGGCCAGCAAATAGCTATATCGGCATAAAGTGTACTGTATTCTCCCTATTAATAATTTCTAAATTGTCATAGACAGCCAGTGGTGATGTTCAGAGGTGGTATTCAGCCGATTTGGACCAGTTTAAGCGAACCAGTAGCGGAGATCGCAGGTGGGCCTGCCCACCTGCCCCGGCACTAAGCTGTTCTGTTTAGCCACGTTTAGGTGTTCTATTTAGCCACAGTGCGCATGTACGAAGCGAGTGTGCAGGCATGCACGCAGTGAACCAGTGGTAAGAATAAGTGAAACCCACCACTGGCGATGCCCTTATGTACGCTAAATCAAAGGTGGGGAACAATAGCCCCAGAGGCGGGTTGCTCCCGGTTTGGCCCGGTTCGACTGAATCGGTCATGGAATTCTGTTCTGGGCCGCAGAACCTGCAGCGACCCAGGCCTGCCATACCCCCCAAACTTATTCTTTCGCCACTGCCATTTTTGGTTTTTTGTGACTGCGCATGAACATGCACAGTGAACAATTTACATGGAACAGCGCACATTGCGCACAGGTTGCGAATGGTAGTAAAACCCATGGATAGCTCCTTTATGACTTGTGGACTTCAACTCCCAGAAGTCCACAACTCATAAAGGGGCCATCATTCCCTACCCCTAGGTAGGCCACATTAGGGAAAGCAACGGGTAGATTCTCACGGTTTTCTTTGTTCTTCTTGCCGCAGCCCAGGAACTGTTTAGAAGAGAAGAGAAAGCACTGGACAAAATTACAAAATATAAAGACCTGAAAATAGAAATAGAACAACTGTTTTGAAAGAAAGCAAAGATAGTACCAATAATAATAGCTCAGTCCCAAAACACCTGGATCACCACTTGAACGCCTTTGGCATTGACAAAATTGTTATTAGTCAATTGCAAAAGACAGCTTTACATGGAACAGTTTACATCCTGCAACGATACATTTAACATCTTCAAACAAAAACATCTGCCTATTCAGATTCTTGGGAAGGACTCAATAGGTTGTTAAAAAATGCCAAATTCAGTTTATCATCTGACTGACTAACCATAACAATAATATGCAATAATGAGAGACAGTTTGGTAGTAAGGTACTAGGACTAGGATCAGGAGTGGGTTTCTCGCCCCGTTCCAACCGGTTCGGTTGGAACACGGCCGGCGGCGTCCTCATGCACGCGCGCGGTGCACACATGCGTACTAGTGTCTGTGTGATGCTCCAGCTGCTCCTGGAGGATCACGCAGGTGCTGTATGCATCCTGCGCATGCGTGGAAGCGCAGAACTCGTCAAAACCGGGTAAGGAGCGCGGGCGGGCGTGTGGGCCCTTCGCCGTTCCCGGAAGTTACTTACTTCCGGGTTCGCCGACCAACCAGTTCGCAGGGACCACCGCAAACCAGTTGAAACCCACCCCTGACTAGGATGCAAAACAGGAGAGTGTGAATCCTATTTCTTCCCCAGGTGTGTAAACCTTCTGGGTAACTTTATGCCATTCACCGTCTCTCAGCGTAACTCCATTCATAGGGTTGTTGTAAAGAAAATAGGATGCAGGGACACTGGGTATTATCCGCCTCGAGTTAACTGAAAATAAAGGTAGGCTGGAAAAAAATCTAATAAATATTTTTTTTTCCTGCTTAGGTCCCCATGATGTTGCCTTCATTCCATCCTCAATCTATATTAGGCTATTACTATATCGGCTCGATTACTGTAATGCGCTCTACATGGGGGCTGCCCCTGAAAAGTGTTCGGAGACTACAGTTGGTCCAGAATGCAGCCGCGCGAGTGATATCGGGTGTACCTAGGTACACCCATGTTACACCTATCCTCCGCGAGCTGCACTGGCTTCCTATTAGTCTCCGAACGTGCTTTAAGGTGCTAGTTATTACTTTTAAAGCCCTACATGGCTTAGGACCTGGATATCTGAGAGACCGCCTCCTGCCACATACCTCCCAATGACCAATAAGATCTCACAGGTTGGGCCTTCTCCAAGTGCCGTCGACCGGACAATGCCGGGTGGCAGCTCCTCGGAGGAGGGCCTTCTCTGTAGCTGCTCCGGCCCTGTGGAACGATCTACCCGTAGAGATCCAGACCCTTCCCACTCTCTCGGTCTTCCAAAAAGCCACTAAAACCTGGCTGTTCCGGCAGGCCTGGGGCTGTTGAACATGGTCCAGCCCCACTTAAATTGGAATGTATGGTGTGTTGTTTTTAAATTGTATCTCATGTTACTTTTTAACTTTTATTTTTATCTTTCTGTAAGCCGCCCAGAGTCCTACGGGATTGGGCGGCATACAAATTTATTAAATTGCTAATTGTTAAATTGATATGCGCTGGAAGAAGAGAGCCTATTTATATCCGCAGACATCCCATTATCTTCTGGGCCTTTAAGTGTTTGCCTAAGCGTTTTTTTTGGGGGGGGGGGTGGAAATTGGAGGAACTTAGAACCATTTACCAGATTGCATCCATAAGCATCTACCTGTCTTTTAGTTTGATTAATGCCATGGGTCAGAGATGCATTTAACATTTCCTAGATCCAGTGTAATGGATAAAAGCCCTGGGCTTACCAAATAAGGACATAAATGCTGTTCTATCAGCATAAGAATAGATATAATATGAACCTTAAAAAAAACCCTTATTCATCCTATATCTTTCTCACATTCATAGCCTGGAGTGATTTCTTCTATGCTGATCAAAAATTTACAGTGTCTGATTTTGCTAAATAGGAGGAGGAGGAGGAGGAGGAGGAGGAGGAGGAGGAGGAGGAGGAGGAGGAGGAGGAGGAGGAGGAGAAGAAGAAGAAGAAGAAGAAGAAGAAGAATAAGAATAAGAAGAAGAAGAAGAAGAAGAAAGAAGCTTGTCTTTCAACAGCCATCTACTTGGGGCTGCCCTTGAAAAGTGTTCGGAGACTACAATTAGTCCAGAATGCAGCCGCGTGAGCGATACTGGGTGTACCAAGGTACACCCACACCACACCTATCCTCCGTGAGCTGCACTGGCTTCCCATTGGTCTCCGAGCATGATTCAAGGTGCTGGTTATCACCTTTAAAGCCCTACATGGCCTAGGACCCGGATATCTACGAGACCGTCTTCTGCCGCATACCTCCCTAAAACCGATAAGATCGCACAGGATGGGCCTTCTCCGGGTGCCATCAGCTGGACAATGCCGGCTGGCGACGCCTTGGAGTAGGGCCTTCTCTGTTGCCGCTCCGGCCCTATGGAACGAGCTACCCCCAGAGATCCGGACCCTACCCACTCTCATGGCCTTCTGTAAAGCTATCAAAACCTGGCTATTCCGACAGGCCTGGAGGTGTTGATCTCTTGATTGAGGTCCAGCCCCGCTTAGACTGGGTGCATGTTGTGTTTCTTTTAATTTGTTGCGTCTTATTTGTTTTAATCTTTTTTAATATTTCTTATTTCTGTAAGCCGCCCGGAGTCCTCTGGGATTGGGCGGCCTATAAATTCAATAAATGGAAATGGAAATGGAAATGGCTATGTAACCATTATTTAATGAAAGACATATGCCCTTTTAAAAAGAAACCTATTCTTGAGCTAGCTCTATCTTTAACCATTTTCTATTTTGTGATCTATTTAAATTCAGTACTGGCTGTTGACATTCTCCTAAAGCGAAACGTAGCATTGCATGGTGCACTGTGCAGATCTTAAAATAAAATTGCCGTAACCCTCAATTTTTCTAATAGTCAGCGTTTTTTTAAGGTGATGAAAAATGAGCCATTCTTCAGCCTAACAATGCTCCCTGCAAGAAAGCTGACAATTCTCATATAAATGACTCGAATGCTTTGAATACCCTGTAGATGTCACAGGAAGCGGCAATTATTTTAATACAAAATAAATAGCACTCCCTGGCTGCTTTTTCAGTGTTGAATTTATCCTGCTGTGTATACTTCATTTTATAGCGCATTTTCATCCATCTGTCTAGACCCTTTTCTGAAATTCTCTACTAATGATGGTTAGATTTGACAGAGTTGCATGATGAAATGGCTTATTGATGTGACTCTCCTTGTGATGGGAGACGACTGGAATTTCACACAACATACTAATGATCACAATATTTATTCAGAATGCATGAGAGCATTTGTCTGCACTGCTAAATCAGACATCACAGGCAGGAGACAAACGACACTGCACTCTTCTGAGGGCTACGAAAACACCTACAAGCTGGAGAGATCATAGTTAATACTGAAACATTCTAATTAAAAAGAATGTTTGAATGTTGAATGTTTATTTTATTTATATGCCGCCCTTTTCCCCCTTTTCAACCAAGGGAGAGGGATGCAGACAAAAATTAAAACGACACGCAACAATACATAATTTAAAACACACAAGAGTCATACCATTCGAGAAGGGGGTAGAAGCTCATTAGCCCCAGGCCTGTCAGAATAGCCAGGTTTTAAGGAAGGTCTGGAGGGTGGTGAGGGTTCGAATCTCCATGGGGAGTTCGTTCCAGAGGGTCGGAGCGGCCACAGAGAAGGCCCTCCTCCAGGTAGTCGCCAGTCGACACTGGCCGGCGGATGGAATTCGGAGGAGGCCTAATCTGTGGGATCTGATCGGTCTAGTGGAGGTAATTGGCAGCAGGCGGTCTCTCAATACCCAGGTCCAATACCATGAAGGGCTTTATAAGTGACGACTAGCGTCACTTATAAAGATTGTAGATTATAGTTAGATTATAGTTAATAGCTGGTTTGTTTATTCCTACTTCATTGACATGAGGAAATATGTGCACCATACTGTGGATGAAATTTACAGATTTAAAAAATAAATCAAATGAAAACCTATTGTAATTACAAGATAAAACATGCTTGCATATTCTTTTCGTTTAATCATATGCATTTTTGTACACTGTTTTCTTTAAAGCTGTGGAAAAATAATCCCTTATTCCAACCAAGCTGGGAGGCTGTTGATATTAGCAGTGACGTGTGGTGAGGTTTATGGCTGGTGAGGCAGTTCTATCCCCCCAACACCCCACTGACTAAAGCGCTTTCTTTCGCCCGCCTGAGCTCGCGGCAACCCCGCCTAAGCTCTGCCGCGAGCTCAGGCGGGCGAAAGAAAGTGCTTTAGTCATTGGGGTGTCGCGGGAGAGGAGAGAATGCCTGAGCATTGCATTTATTAAAGAAAAAAGAAAAAAAGGAAATTTGAAGGAAAAGAGGGAGCATGGGGTGGGGGGCATCAGAAATGGAGAAAGAGAGGAGGAAGAGTGAGCGCGACGCAGCAGCCTTAAACAGAATGACGAGTTGAAGCCTCTAAAAAGTGCGCCCTCTACTATGAGGCAGGAGAACTGCGTGCTTCAACTACCTCGGGATTTTTTTAGGCTTTTAACCCTCGCTTAACTCTGCTCGAGCGCCTAAAAACTCAGACTAGATGAGGCATGCAGTTCTCCTGCCTCATAGTAGAGGGCGCTTTTTTAGAGGCTTTTTTAAACAGGCAGTCATTCGCAGCGTGGCAGCAGCTAGCTAGCCTAACCTCAGCACTCGCCTTTTCCCTTTTATATTTTTTTAGCAATAGCAATAGCAGTTAGACTCATATGCCGCTTCATAGGGCTTTCAGCCCTCTCTAAGCGGTTTACAGAGTCAGCATATTGCCCCCAACAACAATCCGGGTCCTCATTTTACCCACCTCGGAAGGATGGAAGGCTGAGTCAATAGCAATAGCAATAGCAGTTAGACTTATATACCGCTTCATAGGGCTTTCAGCCCTCTCTAAGCGGTTTACAGAGTCAGCATATTGCCCCCAACAACAATCCGGGTCCTCATTTTACCCACCTCAGAAGGATGGAAGGCTGAGTCAACCCTGAGCCGGTGAGATTTGAACCGCCGAACTGCTGAACTAGCAGTCAGCTGAAGTGGCTGCAGTACTGCACTCTACCCACTGCGCCCACCCAGCAACCAGGCAGAGAACCCGTTGCTGAAATTTTTGAAGCCCCCCCCCCGCCTCTATCCATGGAGGCTTTCTACATTAATAAAAAAATCACAATCCTGAATTGCTTGATAGATACTTATCCTGAAAATATGGATACCAAAGGACTAAATGTCTTCAACATACTGAGACTAAGAACCATTAAGCCTACTGATATTTACCAGAAAGTTGGTTGTTTGCAATACAACAACAATACCTTTGTTCCCTAGAAAGTTTCATAATAGGTAAAAAATGTTCTTTTCCAAAAATTCTAAAATTCAAAGTATTAGAAGACTGGTATTGCTCATCCCTATATATGTTTTCTTACATCTCTGGGGGAGAAATCATATTTATTTATTAAATCGATTTATAGGCCGCCCAATCCCAGAGGACTATATTCCATAATAATATCTTTAAAACAAACTTAATTATTCCGTTTGAATTCTTCTTCTTTTTTCAGCATGAGGATCAACTTATACATAAATCATTATTAATACTGGTTCTAGCCAACTGTCTTTAACTATTACAAGCCTGGATTTTTATTGGATGAATTATTCTAATAAATAAGGCTTGCTTCACCACCTTGCTTCTTGGATGGTGATGTCTGAATAACACTCTCTTTGCAGTTCTTTCATTGCTTCCATAATAATTTAAAAAACCCCTTTTTTAAACCCTCTAAACGTATCTGTTTATACAGAGGGTGTGATGGATGAGGAGACCACACAAGGGGCTAATGTTAAACTGATATGAATATAAGTATTATATAAACATATCACATATGGAAGCAATTAGGTATGCACAGATTCATTGCACAAGACCACATATGAGCATCCTTGAAATAATCTTTCTTGTTCCAGAAAGTTGGCGGTGACAAGAGAGAACAGATGAAACGAAATACCAGGAAAAGTTTTCACACTCGAAATCTGAAGCAGCTTTGCCTCATTCTAGGCGGTAAATCCTGGTCTACAATCTCAATATGAACTTGTTTCTCTCTTTTTGCTTTCTTTCATTTTTCCCTGTTAAGAAAATATATATTTATTTATAGTATTGAGATGTAGTCAATAAAGCATCCTACTGAATGTCTGGCTATATAATCCAGATTTTAGGGGAAAAAAGAGCTTTGTTCCCAAACGTTGACATCAAAATGTCTAAAGTAGTTTGTAGTTTGAATTTCCTGAAATTGAACAAAGTATAGTAGAGTAGCAATCATTTCTCTTGGCTTTTGGCTAAGATTTGCAGAATTTTCTCTTGAATCAAAAAAGATTCGGTGGCTCAGTGGCTAAGATGCTGAGCTTGTCGATCAGAAAGGTTGGCAGTTCGGCGGTTTGAATCCCTAGTACTTCATAACGTTACTTTTCCCAGCTTCTGCCAAACTAGCAGTTTGAAAGCATGTAAAAATGCAAGTAGAAAAATAGGAACCACCTTTGGTTGGAATGGAACCGTGTTCCGTGTGCCTTCGGCGTTTAGTCATGCTGACCCCAGAGACGTGTTTGGACAGCATTGGCTCTTTGGCTTTGAAACAATAGCAATAGCAATAGCAATAGCAATAGCAATAGCAATAGCAGTTAGACTTATATACCGCTTCATAGGGCTTTCAGCCCTCTCTAAGCGGTTTACAGAGTCAGCATATCGCCCCCACAGTCTGGGTCCTCATTTTACCCACCTCGGAAGGATGGAAGGCTGAGTCAACCTTGAGCCGGTGAGATTAGAACCGCCGAACTGCAGATAACAGTCAGCTGAAGTGGCCTGCAGTACTGCACCCTAACCACTGCGCCACCTCGGAAACGGAGATGAGCACCACCCCCTAGAATCGGGGACGATTTGCACATCTGTGCAATGGGAACCTTTTACCTTTACATCTTGAATCAGCATCAGACGATGACAAATTAAAGGTGCCCCAAAACCAACCTGTATTTCAAACATGCATAAAGACGAAGTACTTCAGATGTGAAACCCATACACAACAGTCTGCATGCTTTCCTTCTATTGATTGGTACATGTTGACTCAAATTGATTCAGCCTTCCATCCTTCCAAGGTGGGTAAAATGAGGATCCAGATTGTTGGGGGCAAGATGCTGATTCTGTAAACCGCTTGGAGAGGGCTGCAAAAGCACTATGAAGCGGTATATAAGTCTAAGTGCTATTGCTACATGAATTGAAATCAGACAGACTCCCAATCTGTGATCTTCCCCCTAGATAAGTCCCATAGAATGCTGACTGGACATCAGTAAGGTCTTCCTGATGTACAATTGACTTCCATACCATCAATTGAGAAATAATCTTGCTTTAAAACTATTGTTATATTCCTAATGACTGTTTAATATATTGGGTTGTTAAAGCTTTTACTGGAAGCTTTGTTGCACAGCAATGGTATAGTAGTATTATTTTGATATACCATCCAGGACAACTCTTGAGAGCAAAATGTAGGAATAATATTTTAATCATTTAATTGTTCATTTATTCCCCACATTTATATAGCTGACCATCTCACAAATGTGACTCTGGGTGACCATAAAAGAAAAACAAAAATATTCCACAATAAGAACATTAGTATTATTAACGAAGACTAGAAGAGAGGATCCTTGGTGTTTCAAAAATGAAACCATGGATTGCAAAAGATTTACACAGCCTTCTGTGAGGTTACCAGTATCTATATATAAAAAAATGGCTCTGTGTGTGTGTATATGTGTGTTTGTGTGTTCCAGGATAATTCTGGAACACCTTGAGCAATTTCAACCAAACTTGGTACACAGATGACTTATTTTCTGTAGAAAAATATTGTGGGGATAAGTGTGTGTGTGTGTGTGTGTGTGTTCTGTTAAAATACAGGCTGTTGTGCCTTAAAATTGATTCTACTGTACAGCGCAGTGGAGTTGCCATGGTAACAGCTTCACAGTATTCCACAAGGGGGCTCTCTCTGGTAAGAGGGAAAATCCAACATTAGAAATTACATTTGGTCCGGACATTTCCCCCTATAAATAAATACCCGGGCAACGGTGGGTTATCAGCTAGTATGAAATAAAAATGGAGACACTATTAGCCTTTGGGGGAGCGGGAATCAGCCCTTCTTGATTTGCACAACGCATATATTAAAGAAAGACATTATAGCTTTAACTTTAACTTTAACTTTAATAGGATTTGTATGCCGCCCACTCCCTTGGGACTCTGGGCGGCTCACAACAAAGTAAAAACATTTAAAATATTTAAAAAATACAATATTAAAATTAATACAACATCCATTCCATCAAGTGGGGCTGGAAATTAATCAACAGCCCCAGGCCTGCCGGAACAGCCAGGTCTTGGTGGCTTTACGGAAGGCCGAGAGAGTGGTGAGGGTCCGGATCTCTGCGGGTAGTTCGTTCCACAAGGCCGGTGCAGCTCCAGAGAAGGCCCTCCCTCAGGGAGCCACCAGCCGGCATTGTCCGGTCGATGGCACCCAGAGGAGGCCCAACCTGTGTGATCTTATTGGTCGTTGGGAGGTGAATGGTAGGAGGCGGTCTCTCAGATAGCCAGGTCCAATACCATGTTGGGCATTTTGCATTTTGATTGTCTTATCTATATACATTCCTGGCCCTTAACCCAAATGGGTCAAGTTTATAAAGAAGGAATAAAGAAACCTACAAGGGTTGGTCATGCGGCCCTTCTGCTCACTGACTGGGGAACAAAAATTCACATAAGCCGTTAGTATATCCGATAGTAAACAAGTTAAGGCAACGGCATGCAGTGCAGGATTACTGCCATCAGGACATGGAAAAATGTCAGTGTTTGTGAGTGATGCCAAGCCTTCTGACCAAACACATCAACTGCTCTTGACTCATTGAGGGTGGCTTATTGCAAATCCGAAGACAGAATATTGGTTGCCCGTATTCTTGTCTTCTCCATCAGTAACTTCTCCTCTTGCTTTATCAACATGGCTCTCTCCTAAATAACCACCTGTTCTATATTTAAAACATTCTCTAATGTAACATAAGCTCTGTGGTTTCTTTCCTGTCTGGCTCCAAAATCATAAGCTTTGCACCAATGCCACCTTCACCTGAAACAACCTTAGGTACACACAGTAGCCTTTACTTCAGTTTTTCTTTCTCATTCCTTTCTTCCTGATGCTATTCTTTTCAATCACTCTGTGCAGGCTAAATAGAGTCTTCTGCCACATACCTCCCTTAGACCAATAAGATCGCACAGGATGGGCCTTCTCCGGGTGCCATCAGCGGGACAATGCCGGCTGGCGACGCCTCGGAGTAGGGCCTTCTCTGTTGCCGCTCCGGCCCTAGGGAATGAGCTACCCCCAGAGATCCGGACCCTATCCACTCTCATGGCCTTCCGAAAAGCTATCAAAACCTGGCTTTTCCGGCAGACCTGGGGCTGTTGATCTCTTGATTGAGGTCCAGCCCCCCCTTTGATTGGGTGCATGTTGTGTTTTCTTCTTAATCTTGTTGTATCTTATTGTTTTAATCCTTTTTATATTCTTCATTTCTGTAAGCCCGGAGTCCTCCGGGATTGGGCAGCCTATAAATTCAATAAATGAAATGAAATAGAGATTAATACTTCTTTAAGGAAAAAAAAAAAGATTCATACATTATGTGCCAAAGTGCTCTGCCACGCATGTTGATGCAAAATGTCTCAAAGCCTCCAGGTTGTTAAAACTTCAAGGTTTAAGTTCCTAAGCTTATTATCATTGTTGTTCATTATTATACAAATAACGTCATTTTAAAAAATTTTCTTCCTCCGAAAGGAGCTCAAAAATGCCCCTCCTTCACCAAAGCAACCAAATATAATGTAAACTCTTAAACTCTCCTCCCACTTATGATTATATCTTTGTTGCTTGTATCATTACGATTTATATTGATTGCTTCCTAGCATGATTTGATTGCATATTTGTACCCTATGGCTATCATTGTGTTGTACCTTGTGATTTGTGGCAAATGTATCTTGTCTTTTTATGTACACTGAGAGAGAGCATAGGCACCAAAGACAAATTCCTTGCGTGTCCAATCACATTTGGCCAATAAAAAAATTCTATTCTATTCTATCAAGGCAGTACCATTAGTTCATGAGATAAGATCTTTTCGCACCATTGAGCTCAAGTGCTATTCATCATACTTAAGCCAGCTGAAAATTATATCAGTATGAAATTGGTTCTCCTGATTGCAGATCCCTATCCATACGTAGGGATTTCAAGTCAGTGAAACTGGAGTAGAATTCAAATCACTAAAAATTTATTTCATGCTACCTGTACACAAGAATCTGATCTACTAACAGTCAAGCCAAATTGGTGCGGGATTCACAGGCGATAGATTTAAGTCTCTTGTGGAAATGATTCTAAACTGATGGTGTGTTTGACCCCCTCCCCTGTTGGGCTCTGCCTGGTTACCTACTGTCAGCACTCCTCCATTGAATAATTAGGAAAGAAAACCACGAGAGTCCATTGATAGAAATCAAGTGTACTTTTACTAATTATAAATGATTAGAAGCGTAGCAAAGCGAAGACTGATTATTTAGGTGCGAAAGCGAGTGATATATAGAATAACCCATTCCCCACCCCTTGGCATCCCAGTTACAGTCCAATCATAATTCTCCCAAGTGTCAGGTGTGAGATAACTTCAAAAGGCATCACCCAGATGGAATGTCGGTGCCGTTGGCCTTGGCGGGAAACCTCCTCCGCATGCGCAGCAAGACAGGCAGCAAACTCCAGGACCTTCCTCCAGCACAATTAGTATTCCCCTCCCAAATACCATGCCCCCCTCCCCGTTTCAATGGCAGCCGAAGCAGCAGCAAAGCAGAGGCTGACACCTCCTACGGATGATTTTATCGTAAGAAAGAAAACACAACTTGAATACTAATATAGGTAAGGATAATTTAAAGATGTCTTGCTCATTGGCTGGGCAAGTTGAAGGCATCGGATTGCCCTTGAAGACTTCTAAAAACTTCAAGGAGTGCAAAATACAGCAACATATTAACTTAAGGGATACTTTTCTGGATAATGTAGAACATTGCTGGCATAAGAGCTGCATCATCTCTTAATAGGTTTCCTAGTGTAATTCAAGGTACTGGCAATTAACCAATATAACCTTCAGATCTCTGATCTGAAGTATCTGTGAGGCTACCTCTCCCAGATAAATTCTGCCTCTCCAACCAGAGTCAGGTTGCCAAAACTCCTTGCCTGTCAAGTTGGCATGCTCTGCAGGAGCATCTCCACTTTCAAACTCCTTGACCCCTGAAAGAAGGGGGTCCAGCCTAGAATGTTTTGAAAGCTTTGAGATGCCTGGCTGTTTTACAAGGCCTTTGGAGTTCCATTGCTGTTTAGCTCAGATATTTAACAGAATAACAGAGGTGGAACAGACCTTGTAGGTCATCTAGTTCAACACCCGCCCAAGCAGGAGACCCTATACCAGCGATGGTGAACCTTTTTTGGCTCACGTGACATAAGCGGGGGGAGCACGGGGGGGATCATGCGTGGGTGTGCTGCACCCATAATGCAATGTGCAACCCCATCAGGGCGCATGCGTGCATGACAGGCGCTCCCTCCCATTTTTTGCATGCTTTTTTTCACCCTCCCCAGGCTCCAGAGGCTTTATAGGAGCCTGGGGAGGGTGAAAACAGCCTTCCCCGCCCCCGGGAGGCCCTCCGGAGCCTTCAGGGACCTTCAGAAGGCTTCCCTGAAGGCTCCGGAGGACTAAAAACGATCCTACGAGCAAACCGGAAGTCCATTCCTCGCATGCCCTGACAAATGTGCCACAGGTTCGCCATCCCGGCCCTATACCATTCCTGACAGATGGCAGTCCAGTCTCTTCTTGAAAGCTTCCAGTTATGAAGCTCCCACAGCTTCTGAAGGCAACTTCTGTTCCATGGGTTGATTGCTCTCATTGTCAGGAAATTTCTCCTTATTTCCAGGTTGAACCTTTCCTTGTTCATTTTCCATCCATTATTCCTCGTTTGGCCTTCGGGTGCCTTGGAAAACAAGTTGACCCCCATCCTCTCTGTGACGGCCCTTTACATATTGGAACACTGCAGGGGTGGGTTTCTCGCCCCGTTCCAACCGGTTCGGTTGGAACGGGGCCGGCGGCGTCCTCGTGCACGTGCGCGGTGCACGCATGCGTACTAGCGTCTGTGCGACGCTCCAGCTGCTCCTGGAGGATTGCGCAGGCGCTGTATGCATCCTGCGCATGCGTAGAAGCGCAGAACTTGTCAAAACCGGGTAAGGACCACGGGCGGGCGAGCGCACCCTTCGCCATTCCCGGAAGTTACTTACTTCCGGGTTCACCGACCAACCGGTTCGCAGGGACCGCCGCGAACCAGTTGAAACCCACCCCTGGAACACTGCTATTATGTCGCCCCTGGTCCTTTCCTTCACTAGCCTAGCCATGCCCAGCTCCTGTAACCGTTCTTCAAGTCCCCTAATCATCTTTGTTGCTCTTCTCTGCACTCTTTCTAGAGACTCTCAAGTATATGTTGCTTGCAGCCATTCAGACTGAAGCTATGCTGTATGTAAACCCGTACATATAAATAAATACACAAACCCTTCAAATAAATAGATGCCCTGGGACATGCAGAGAAAGAATCTTCTGAGAATATGTTTGCAGCATGATGAAAGGCAAATGGGGAAAACCCCTTCAAGGAGCTATCAGGAGGGAGATGTTTCCAATGTTGACTCTAATCTTCCTTCCCAGAAACCAGTATGCATTATATACTCCTAGATGACGTGATCTTGTTGGAACTCTAGAAACACTTGGCCCATAAACGCCAATAGAGTAAAGGTCTTGTCTGTGTTAGAAAGGGAGAAAGGCCGGGTTTCAAATTGTTGAGCTTTAATAGAAGCTTATGACCATGGCCAGAGGTCAGCAACCTTAAACACTCAAAGAGCCACAAAGGTCCTAACCAGAACCACTCTGTTCAATTCTGGAGCCGACCGGAAGTCCGGTTCCCCCACCATAGAGTCTCTCCTAGCGCAGCGTCTGTTTTCCTCCGTGACTCGACAAATGTGCACACGTCAAAAGCGCGTTGACAAAACTGTGGTGACAAAAACCACGACGTCATACACGTGCCCACAACAACGCGCCGACAAAACCGCGCCCACAAAAGTGTGATTTCACTTAAGGTAAGAGTTAGGTTCAGGGTTTTCTCCTCCGTGACCTGACAAATGTGCACACGTCAAAAGCGCACCGATGAAACCGTGGCAACAAAAACCGCAACATCATACACGCGCCCACAACAATGTGCTGACCAAACTGTGCCCACAAAAGCGCGATTTCACTTAAGGTAAGGGTTAGGTTCAGGGTTCTGTTTAGGATTAGGTTTAGGTTTAGGTTTAGGGTTAGGGTTAGGGTTAGGGTTAGGGTTAAGGTTAGGGTTAGATTTAGGGTTAGATTTAGGGTTAGGGTTAGGGTTAGGGTTAAGGTTAGGGTTAGATTTAGGGTTAGATTTAGGGTTAGGGTTAGGGTTATTACTTGTTCGTTGAAGGCGCACTGTTGTCGGTGCGCTATTGTCGGTGCGCTTCTGCGCTCATTCGTCGGCACAATTTTGAACTCACAGTTTTTGTCACTGCGCTTTTGTCGGCGCGCTTTTGTCGAGCACGCTTTTGTCGGCGAACCGTTTTCCTCTGCCTGTCCTAACCAAAAGCCCTATCAATTGAGGAGCTGACTGGCTACAGGGAGCCGCAGCAGAAGGATGAAAGAGCCACATGCGGCTCCAGAGCTGCAAGTTGCCGATCCCCGACCATGGCCATATTTGGCATGGCTCTGTCACTTTGGATTTGTGGAAAGACGATCCAACTTTGCCCTTGGAAACGTTATTGTTTTTTTCTCTCTCCCATTTTTGCCAAGGAGTTGACAGAAAAGTTTCCTGGAATCCTTGGGAGCAGTGAAGAGAGGAGGCAAGTTGACTCTTGCCTTTCCCTTTACCGAATGGAATAAGAAATTAAGATTTGCCTTCCTTTTACTGGATGGAATTGGAATTCATTTGCTTAAGCTAAGAGGGCAGATTGCAAACTCGCTATTTTGACCTAGTCTTGGAATTGTCCTTGTGTATTCGCTTTTGTGATTGAAGAATTTAGAAACGTTGGAAATCAATGCCCAAATGAATAGCCCCATGGCTAATTCTGAAATTAGGAAGAAGCAGGTAATGTTTTATTAGTGCCAAGCCTTTTCCCACAGCCTCTCTAATCCAGTCCCCACCCTCCCTTTTCCAAATAAGGTTTGCAAAAAAAAAAGGTGCGGTTCCATAATGACTCACAGGTGGATTCCTGCCAAATCACAGAATGTAAAGCAACGACGTTCTGCTTCCTCCTAGTAAAATGAGATTGTTCAAATCTCCAAAGCATGAGTTATCTGTACACAAATTGTATTCCTTTGTTATCACATCCTTCCTTTGAAGAACAAGGGTTGGTGTAAATGGCCTGCCCCATTTTATCACCACAATAGCTAGGCTGGAATGTCAGTCATCAAAATCATCTCTGAAGGGATCTGAGCTCAGATTTATCTTCGAAACCAGCTTATAGCAATTAGCTTTCATAAACCGTTGGGTCCTAGAAAGTTTTTTTTTTTTTTTTTGCAGGAGTGAAAGGTGAGATAACAGTTTTAAGTCAAATCATGTCTACCTGGGTGTATCTCTTGTTATTTTCAGGCGCCGTTCATACTATCCTTTTTCTTTTTTTGCATCCTGAAAAAAGTATGAATGGATCTGAAGGTTTTATTAATGCCAATTATAAGCATAGTTTAATTTAGTTGACTTTTATTGTCATGGCACCTCGTACAATGAAATTAAATGCCATCTTCAGTGTATATGATAACTATAAAAATGGAACACAAACACACATCCTTCACATTTTATACAACTGAATTGAAAACCCGATATTGCATTAATATTGCACTATACAGTAGAATCCAATATAGTAATAGCAATAGCAGTTAGACTTACATACCGCTTTATAAGGGCTTTCAGCCCTTTCTAAGCGGTTTACAGAGTCAGCATATTGCCCCCACAGTCTGGGTCCTCATTTTACCCACCTCGGAAGGATGGAAGGCTGAGTCAACCCTGAGCCGGTGAGATTTGAACCGCCGAACTGCAGAATTGCAGTCAGCTGAAGTGGCCTGCAGTACTGCACCCTAACCACTGCACCCCACACTGGCTTACATCAATAGCAATAGCAGACTTATATACCTCTTCATAGGGCTTTCGGCCCTCTCTAAGCGGTTTACAGAGTCGGCATATCGCCCCCACAGTCTGGGTCCTCATTTCACCCACCTCGGAAGGATGGAAGGCTGAGTCAACCTTGAGCCGGTGAGATTAGAACCACTGAACTGCAGATAACAGTCAGCTGAAGTAGCCTGCAGTACTGCACCCTAACCACTGCGCCACCTCGGCTCAGTAATATAGTTACTGCCCTGGGATAGAAGCTGTTTTTCAGCCTATTTGTCCTTGTTTTTATTATCCTGTACCGTCTGCCAGGTGGTAATAGTTCAAAAAAAAAGGGTGCCCAGGATGAGATGGATCTTTAAGAAGGTTTTGAACTTTCTTAAGGCAGCGAAAACTATCAAGCTCTTCCAAAGAGGGGAGAGGGCAACCAATGATCCTCTGGGCAATGACGTTAACCCTCTGGAGTGCTGTCCTATCTGCCCCTGTGCAATTGGCAAACCATACACAGAAGCAGTAAGTTAAAATACTCTCATGATGCAGCGGTAGAAGGTCACCAGCAGTGACCGAGGTGGCACAGTGGTTAGGGTGCAGTACTGCAGGCCACTTCAGCTGACTGCTATCTGCAGTTCGGTGGTTCTAATCTCACCGGCTCAAGGTTGACTCAGCCTTCCATCCTTCCGAGGTGGGTGAAATGAGGACCCAGACTGTGGGGGCGATACGCTGACTCTGTAAACCGCTTAGAGAGGGCTGAAAGCCCTATGAAGCGGTGTGTAAGTCTAACTGCTATTGCTATTTCATTCAGTTGTTGTTTCCTGAGAAGTCTCAGGTAGCATAATCTCTGCTGGGTTCTTTTGACCAGTGCTGCAATGTTAGCGCAACAGGTCAGGTCCTCTTTTATGATAACACCCAGAAACTTAAAATTGTCTACTTGGTCTCCATTGTCTATACCAGTGGTTCTCAACCTTCCCAATGCCGCGACCCTATAATACAGTTCCTCACGTTGTGATGACCCCCCAACCATAAAATTGGTGTCTCGGTTCCTAAGACCATCAAAAATATGTGTAGAGCCGAGGTGGCGCAGTGGTTAAATGCAGCACTGCAGGCTACTTCAGCTGACTGTTATCTGCAGTTCGGCAGTTCAAATCTCACCGGCTCAAGGTTGACTCAGCCTTCCATCCTTCCGAGGTGGGTAAAATGAGGACCCGGATTGTTGTTGGGGGTGATATGCTGACTCTGTAAACCGCTTAGAGAGGGCTGAAAGCCCTATGAAGCGGTATATAAGTCTAACTGCTATTGCTATTTTCCGATGGTCTTAGGCGACCACTGTGAAAGGGTCATTCGACCCCCCAAGGGGTCCCGACCCACAGGTTGAGAACCACTGGTCTATACAAAACATCATTTTGTAATGCTGGTAATGTTCAAATTTAGTCAGGATATCTCAAGAAAGGTACAACACTGCCTAATAAAATTCAGAAATAGCACTGGACTCTGGATTTGCCCTCTTCACCAAAGAGCACACTTCGAACCAGGGGTGTGTTTCAACCAATTCGCGGCGGTCCCTGTGAACCGGTTGGTCGGCGAACCCGGAAGTAAGTAACTTCTGGGAACAGCAAAGGGCCCACCCACCTGCCCGCGCTCCTTACCCGGTTTTGACGAGTTCTGCGCTTCCATGCATGCGCAGGACGCATACAGCGCCTGCGCGATCCTCCAGGAGCAGCTGGAGCATCGCACAGACGCTGGTACGCATGCGTGCACTGCGCATGTGCACGAGGACGCCGCCGGCCCCGTTCCAACCGAACCGGTTGGAACGGGGCGAGAAACCCACCCCTGCTTCGAATGTTTTACCTCCTGTGAGAAATGATAACGTGATCATTCTCCACATCATAGTCTGATGTTACCGCCCTAGCTTACTCTTCTAACTTGGCTTAATTCAGCCTTTGCTTAATATCTACAATGCAGCCACATTTTGCTGAATAGACTGATGCATTATGTTGTGACTCACTTTTAAGAGAGCTTTAAAAACTACCTAACTTTTTTTTCACTGAGTAATTATTTCTTTTGCCAAATTTATTTTTATTTTCCCTGCTGTATAATGCAGAATGTCTATTAAGGATGTCCTGGCCAGTGCACAGAAATGGTCTTAGCTATATTCTAGCAATAGCTATGTATTATAGAAAAGATCTGTGGGTTTGGATGTGAGATGTGAATTATGAGTGGAATGGAGATATGAAAAGCCACAGGCATGAAGGCCTTGCAAAATATATTTCGATTTTGTGACGCTCGGTTAGCCTTCCCAGATAAACCAGACAAGAAAGAGGACTAAGTGAACAAATTCTACTTTATTGTAAGGCTACATCACAGAATTTTGCAAATCTGAAGGCACAAACTTCCTGTTGCCTCATTTGACTGGTTAATCCATTAGGGTGGGTCCTTCTTAGGTTGATTTCACTTGACTGTTAAGCCACTGGAAGCTCCGGCCTGTCTTGTCCGATTTCTTCTTAGGCAGATTCTCCGCCTCTTTCCCAAAGGCCATTCACACATTCTGTATCTATACCTTCAAAGATCAGAATAGCGGAAGCCAAAGTATTCGGTTCACCGACAAAAACCGCGCCCGACTAAACCACGGTGACAAAAACGCGTGTTCTAAAGTGCTCTGATGAATGAGCGCTGAATCGGGCCGACAACAGCGCGGCGACAGAAGCGCGCTGTAAAACTAAACCTAACCCTAAACCTAACGCTAAACCTAACCCTAAACCTAACCCTAAACCTAACCCTAAACCTAACCCTAACCCTAACCCTAAGCCAAGGTGGCGCAGTGGTTAAATGCAGCACTGCAGGCTACTGCTAGATCAGCAGTTCAGCGGTTCAAATCTCACCGGCTCAGGGTTGACTCAGCCTTCCATCCTTCCGAGGTGGGTAAAATGAGGACCCAGATTGTTGGGGGCAATATGCTGACTCTCTGTAAACCGCTTAGAGAGGGCTGAAAGCCCTATGAAGCGGTATATAAGTCTACTGCTATAACCCTAACCCTAACCCTAAACCTAACCCTAACCCTAACCCTAAACCTAAACCTAACCCTAAACCTAACAGTAAACCTAACCCTAAACCTAAATCTAACCCATACCTGAAGTTAAGTCGGCTTTCTGTCGCCGCGCTGTTGTAAAGCGCCCTTCTATCTCCGCGCTGTTGTCGCCGCGCTGTTGTCGCTGCATTGATGACATCACGGTTTTAGCGATGCAGTTTAGTCGGGTGCGGTTTTGTCGTTCGCCCTTTTGTCGGGTCACACAGTATTCCACGTTATACCCTATGGAATAGAAGCAAAACCTGGATTTTGAAGAAGCAGGATAGAAAAAGTTTTGGTACTTTTTGCAATTTGATATTAGGGGATACTCCTGAGAATACCATGGACAAGAAAAGAAAAGAAAAGGAATTACTGACCAACCCAGAGATCTCACTTGAGGCAAAAATGACCATACGTATTACGCAATAAATTTATTTGGACAAGACTCTAATCCTGGGAAAGGGGGAAGGAACAGAAGAAGAAGACAACTAGCAGTAAAGTGGATGTTTCCAAGTTCCAAGTTTAATAAAATTTGTATGCCGCCCACTCCCATCGGGACTCTGGGCGGCTCACAGCAAGACAAAGAAACAATTAAAATGTAAGAATAAAAATGCAATATTAAAATTCCACATCATCCATTACATCTAAGCGGGGCTGGATATCAATCAACAGCCCCAGGCCTGCTGGAACAGCCAGGTCTTGACAGCTTTACAGAAGGCGGGGAGAGTGGTAAGGGTGCGGATCTCTGCGGGTAGATCGTTCCACAGGGCCAGCGCAGCTACAGAGAAGGCCCTTCCCCGGGGAGCTGCCAACCGGCATTGTTCGGTTGACGGCACCCGGAGGAGGCCCAACCTGTGCGATCTTGTTGTTCGTTGGGAGGTAATTGGCAGGAGGTGGTCTCTCAGGTAGCCAGGTCCTAAACTGTGTAGGGCTTTAAAAGTAACGAATAGCACCTTGAAGCGCGTCCTGAGACCAATGGGGAGCCAGTGCAGCTCGCGGAGGATAGGTGTAACATGGGTGTATCTAGATGGACACAGTTATTGTGGCAATTGGTATAATGTTGGAAAATTTGAAGTTTGGGACAGATCATAGTGGAGAAAATCCATCTAGATGATTGCTAAGAGTCAGCCGCAACTTGATGGCACATAATCAAACACAAAAACAAACGAACAAACAATGGAAATGTCATTGGGAAGACTGAGTGGGAGGCAGTGCTGGGTTTCAAAAATTTTTGGAACCTACTCTGTGGGTGTGGCCTCCTTTCTGGGAGTGGCTTGCCGGCCATGTGACCTGGTGGGAGTGGCTTGCTGGCTATGTGTTCTTTCTCTCTCTCTCTCTCTCTCTCTTTCCTTCCTTTTGTCTCTCTGTCCCTTTTTCCTTTTTTTCTTTCATCTCTCTCTCACACTTTTTCTTTCTTTTTTTCTTTCTTTTTATTTTTTTATTTTTACTTTCTTTTATTTTCTTTCTCTTCCCTTCTGTAAGCCGCCCGGAGTCCTTCAGGATTGGGCGGCTTATAAATAAAATTAAACTTACTTACAAACTTACTTTCTTTCTTCCTTTCTTTCTCTTTCTCTTTCTCTCTCTGTGTGAGTCTGTGTGTGTGTGTGTGTGTGTGTCTAAGTGATTCTCGCTCTGTGTCTGTCTGTCTGTCTGTCTGACTCTCTCTGTCTGTATCTCTCTCCTCCAGTGGTGGGTTTCAAAAAATTTTGGAACCTCTTCTGTAGGTGTGGCCTGCTTTCCGGGTCCACTGGTGGAACCTCTTCTAACCGGTTCGGTAGATTTGACGAACCGGTTCTACCGAATAGGTGCAAACTGGTAGGAACCCACCTCTGGTGGGAGGAGAGGGTTGTGTGAAGCAGGAAAAGTAAAAGCACACGAGGCTTACAGATGAGAAACCCAGGAAGTGTAGGCCATGTCTTGAGATTGGCAGCTCCCCCAAGCAATCAAGAGGACCTTCACTCAACTGCCAGGACCACAACTATGGTGAACAGTATATCCTGACAAAACTGGAAAGGGAGTAACCATAGTGACACAGCAGCTCATCCCAACTAATGTAAGAACATTTGAGAAAAGGCAAAGGTTGTATGTGTCTGTGCATTAGAGTTCAGACTGGAAGAGACATGGCAACAGGGTCAGCCAATGGGAGCTGTTTGCTGATTCAGACAGCAAGGAGCCTGCGTGTGGCTTAGCTCTGTAGATCTGAGTCTGTGATGAGCTCTAAATTAGTCTGCTGCTCTGAACTGAAACTGAAACTGTTCTGTCCTCTGCCTACATTTGCTTGTATTTACTACCACGTTGGAAAACCTGCTTTTGGTGTGTTATATTATATATAAGGAGAAGTGAATGAATCCTGCCGAATCAGTTACCTGTGTGTGCTTTCTGGGTGTGATTGCTGCAACAAACTCTCGCAGTATGTTACTTTAAAGTCTTTGAGTCCTTGGACTGAACTGCGAATTAAAAGAATAACTATTAAAGGACAGAGTATTAAAGATGTGCTTACATGGCAACATCACCTTGCAAAGTCCTAGAAGGATGAAGTTGACCCAGCGCAATGGCTTCTTGGTGTGGGAGGTGTTGGCTGCAATAAAGTATTGTGTACAAATTTGCTACACGGTCCAGTCCTTGGAGAGCAAAGAACTCTCGTGGGTGTGTGCCCATGTGGGCAGTTTTTCATTATTTTATTTGTTCCTAATTAGGATTTACAGCAGGAAATAATGTTGCCAGACCATTATTGTTGTTTATGACTCCATATATTTGCAGCTGCTAACTAGCCACCCAATCTCTCTCCAATAGCTTCCTTCCTCTATACTGGAATCCTCTGGCTGACCAAACGCCTGTTGTTTATTCCTCTCTCCCTTTAGAATCAAACCCTTTGTTTTTCCATTACACAACTTCTTCCTCTTCCTGTTCGTTAACAAATATCAGGAGGGGGGAGAAAGGAATTTACCCCCGTTTGCTGTTGTTGTTGTTGTTGCTGCAGCAACAACCTTGATTTCTAAAAATCGAATGAGTCTGCATGATACTGGCTGAAGAGTTCTACTCTAAACTTTTTTCCGTTGATGCACTACATCAGTGGTTCCCAAATTTGGCAACTTTAAGACTTGTGGACTTCAACTCCCAGAATTCTCCAGCCAGCTCTGGTTTAGGGTTAGGTTTAGGGTTAGGTTTAGGGTTAGGTTTAGGGTTAGGTTTAGGGTTAGGTTTAGGGTTAGGTTTAGGGTTAGGTTTAGGGTTAGGTTTAGGGTTAGGTTTAGGGTTAGGTTTAGGGTTAGGTTTAGGGTTAGGTTTAGGGTTAGGTTTAGGGTTAGGTTTAGGGTTAGGTTTAGGGTTAGGTTTAGCGTTACGTTTAGAGTTACATTTAGGGTTAGGTTTAGGGTTAGGTTTAGGGTTAGGTTTAAGGTTAGGTTTAGGGTTAGGTTCAGGGTTAGGTTTAGGGTTAGGTTTAGGGTTAGGTTTAGGGTTAGGTTTAGGGTTAGGTTTAGGGTTAGGTTTAGGGTTAGGTTTAGGGTTAGGTTTAGCGTTACGTTTAGAGTTACATTTAGGGTTAGGTTTAGGGTTAGGTTTAGGGTTAGGTTTAAGGTTAGGTTTAGGGTTAGGTTTAGGGTTAGGTTTAGGGTTAGGTTTAGGGTTAGGTTTAGGGTTAGGTTTAGGGTTAGGTTTAGGGTTAGGTTCAGGGTTAGGTTTAGGGTTAGGTTTAGGGTTAGGTTTAGGGTTAGGTTTAGGGTTAGGTTTAGGGTTAGGTTTAGGGTTAGGTTTAGGGTTAGGTTTAGCGTTACGTTTAGAGTTACATTTAGGGTTAGGTTTAGGGTTAGGTTTAGCGTTACGTTTAGGTTTAGGTTTAGGTTTAGGGTTACGTTTAGAGTTAGGGTTAGGGTTAGGGTTAGGGTTAGGGTTACGTTTAGGGTTAGGTTTAGGGTTAGGATTAGGGTTAGGTTTAGGGTTAGGTTTAGGGTTAGGTTTAGGGTTAGGGTTAGGTTTAGGGTTACGTTTAGGGTTAGCGTTACGTTTAGGGTTACGTTTAGGGTTAGGTTTAGGGTTAGGTTTAGGATTAGCTTAGGGTTAGGTTTAGGGTTAGGGTTAGGTTTAGCGTTATGTTTAGGGTTAGGTTTAGGTTTAGGGTTAGGTTTAGTTTTACAGCGCGCTTCTGTCGCCGCGCTGTTGGCGCGATTCAGCGCTCATTCGTCGGAGCACTTTAGAACACGCGGTTTTGTCACCGCGGTTTAGTCAGGCGCGGTTTTGTCGTTCGCTCTTTTGTCGGTGAACCCACAGCAACGGCTGCAAGTAAGGGTAGTATTCATTTACTATCCCTGCCAGTTCGCAAATGTGAGAGCACACTCACATCTGAAAGCTCTATTTCAGATAACCGTGGCAACAGCATAGAACTGATTTGCCATTGCTCTCTTTCATATTTCCTTATCTTCCTAGCTTCAGCTGCAAACCTAAGATTCCCTGGTGTTCCCCATCCAAGCATTGACCAAGCCAACTTTGTTTAGCTTTTGGGAGAGGGTCAGCCAAGATCCCCTAGGACGGTGATGGCGAACCTATGGCACGTGGAACCATGTCACCTGGCACCAGGGACGTGCAGGGAGGGGAGGCAGGGGAGGCAGAGCCTCACCACTATCATCATGAAAAGAAAAAAAAATGTAAAGGGAAAAAGGCTGAGCTAGTTGCTGCCAGAGTCACAGTGGATGACTCTGCTTAGTGCTTAACTGTTTAAAAAAGCCTCTAAAAAAGCGCCCTCTACAGGAGGCGGCAGGAGAATGAGGTGCCTCATCTAGTCTGGTGTTTTATGATCACTCGAGCAGAGCTAAGCAAGGATTAAAAGCTGAAAAATTCCTGACGTAGATGAGGGACGGAGAAGAAAAAGAAAGAAGGAAACTTATTTAGCAAAGGAGAAAAACAAATGCTGTTGCTTTAAATCGGAACTGAGCATGCCTGGCTGTGGAATTCTGGGAGTTGAAGTCCACAAGTCTAAAAAAATTTGAAACCTACCACTGTGTCTGTGCCTCACCAGCCATAAACCTCACCGCACGTCACTGCCTGGCACATGCAGAATTGCCCCGTTCCAGGTTTTTTGCACGCATGCACCACATGACAAACATCTGACCTTTGCCCATGTGGCAGTGCCCGAAACTGGAAGAGCCGGTCTTCTGTTTTACGGCATGTGCATGTGTACCGTCCAGATGATTGTCACACACATGCGCACTAGAAACCAGAAGCTTCCCTAAGCAGCTCCTCAGACGAGCATGCAAGCCAAAGGTTTTGCCATCACTGCCTTAGGAAGGGGGTATCACCAACTACAAGTTATTAGTACTGTGAAGATTTGGGACCATAGTCTACTTCATGTGACGCACAGCTTATAGTTCTGTTAATTTTAAGGTGCCACAACTCCCTTTGTATTTTTGCAGCCATTAGGAAATACATAACAGTCTTTATTTCCTAAATCTTAACTGGAGAGGAGATTACAAAGAGGAGGCCCAGCATTTCTTAACGAGACTAATTTCTCTTTGCCTAGGAAGAAATCAATTTCCAGCCTAAAAAAATGATCCATTGGATCCAATAGAGAAATGTTAACAATCCTATCAAACCAGAAAAGGGTAACTGTGCTTATCTACAATCAGCTATTCTTAAAACACTGGGGCCTGGGTGATGGGAACTGAGCTAATCAAGGAATCCCCGGAGGCTGCATTTGGCTCGAATGCTATTTTAGCATAAACAACTGTATTAAAAATAATTATATGCCTTTTTGTTTAAAGGATGGGGAGAGGTAAGCTGCTAGTCTATTACAGGATTATCCTGAATACGGTCCCGTCAAAAACCTCGTGGCCTTCACAAGTGACTCCAAAAATACTGTCAACTGACTATTTTCCCAGTGGGGAAAAATGGTAGATTTTGTGCCATGATTAGGAATTTTTTTTCACAACAAAGCAGTGGTTTCTTGGCGTCTGGTTTTCAAGTAACAATAAGCAACTTTGGGATATTTACTGCATAGAAAGACACAGACAAATCAACAATTTCATTTCATTTATTGAATTTATAGGTCGCCCAATCCCGGAGGACTCCGGGCGGCTTACAGAAATGAAAAATGTTAAAAAAGGATTAAAACAATAAGATACAACAAGATTAAGAAGAAAACACAACATGCACCCAATCAAAGGGGGGCTGGACCTCAGTCAAGAGGTCAACAGCCCCAGGTCTGCCAGAAAAGCCAGGTTTTAATAGCTTTACGGAAGGCCATGAGAGTGGGTAGGGCCCGGATCTCTGGGAGTAGCTCATTCCATAGGGCCGGAGCGGCAAAAAAAGAAGGCCCTGCTCCGAGGTGTCGCCAGCCGGCATTGTCCAGCTGAAGGCACCCGGAGAAGGCCCATCCTGTGCGATCTTATTGGTCTTAGGGAGGTATGCGGCAGGAGACGGTCTCGTAGGTATCCGGGTCCTAGGCCATGTAGGGCTTTAAAGGTGATAACCAGCACCTTGAATCGTGCTCAGAGACCAATGGGAAGCCAGTGCAGCTCGCGGAGGATAGGTGTAGTATGGGTGTACCTTGGTACACTCAATATCGCTGGCGCGGCTGTTTGAAGACGACCCCCGAAATAAACGCTTGACCTTATTTTCGCAGAGGTCTTATTATTTTTGAGGTACAGGAGGTGGCGAGCATGGTCACCTCATGGCTGCTGCTGTGTTGCGCATTGCTGGGTCTGGCGCTCTTCTTGCGGTGGCCATTAGCGTGACAGAAGGAGCGCAGTGGCTAGGGTTTTGGGAGCGGCCGTTAGGTAAGGGCGTGTGGGGTCCCTGAGGCATGTTCCCCCTCCCTTTCTCTCCCCCCTCCGGCCTTTCCTCACGTCGTGTTGCTTGCACGGCAACCAACCAGAAGAAACGATGGGGACTGGCTGCATGTGCATTTAAATATTTTTCAGGGAGGGCTTATTTTCGGGGAAGGGCTTATTTTAGCGCATGTGCTCAAAAGCGCATTTGGGCTTATTATTATCTTATTTTCAGGGAATCAGGGTACAGACTAGCTAATTCGAATAATTCATATGGTTCCTTGCCATGTAAGCAGCTCATATACAGGATCACAGCATCGTCTTTGGAGTCAAAAATATATCTGAATATACAACAGTTTCTGCACAAATCGCATCCTTCCAAGAATTGGGCCCACCTTCTGTTAGGATTGAGGCTGCGCAGCCTCAAGGCAGTCTTTCAGAAGAGAAAGCAAAGGGTTGTTTCATGAAAGGCAGAGGCTGCTAAATAGGGTGGAGATACCATCATGGGCATCAGGGAGTGGTGCCTTGGGAATTGCATGGGGAATATGTCTGTGCTTGCTTTGGTTTCTATGGCCTCAGGAATAAAAGGAAGCCATATAAAAAAAGCACAGGTAGCAAATCTGCAATTACATTATCCATAAATAGATATCCGAGAGAGTCTCCTACCACCCCTGCCAACTTTTATAATTTAAAAAAGGAACATTTTTATCATTCAAATCTCTTTTTTTTTTAAAAGGAGGCATGACTCTTAGAAGTTGAACTGTTTGCCCTTGTATCTTCAGGGATCTTATTTAAAGGTGGTGTTTATAGTTTGCATGGGGCTTTAAAGCTCTTTTACATGGGCATTTGCTACATGCCCATGATCTGCCATAATCATAGTTCAGAAGAGCCCTTTTGTTAATTCAACAAACAGGCCCAGCTGCATAGCTGGCCTCAACTCTATGGTCTCTCTCCCTCTCTCTCTCTCTCTCTCTCTCTCTCTCTCTCTCTCTCTCTCTCTCTCTCTCTCTCTCTCTCTCTCTTTCTCTCTCTCCCTCCCTCTCCCTCTCCTTCTCTCCCTCCCCCCCTCTCTCTCTCCCCCATCTGTTAACTCTATGGTCTCTCTCTCTCTCTCTCTCTCTCTCTCTCTCTCTATTTCTCTTTCTCTGTCTCTCTCTCTGTAACTCTCTCCCTCCCTCTCCCTCTCCTTCTCTCCCTCCCTCTCTCTCTCCCCCATCTGTTAATACTATCTTCCTTTTTAATACTATCACAATTGTGCCCATCCAGACACTAAGCTGTTACAAGAGAGTATCTTGAAATATCTGCTGTTTCTTTAAATCATCCTATTTTACCCCAGAAATACGATTCCTGGCTTCTGCTAATCCATCCCTCAGAGGTTCAAATGTTGCGCAATAAAAGTAATAGCTTCTTCCTCTCAGAGACTTTTCAGATATTTAATGGCTCCTGGCTCAACAGGGTTAAAAATTCCCCTTTTACGTATTTTCCCATATTTCGTAAAATCTTTGGAAAGGGAACAGTGCAGAGATTTTTGTCTGTGTGTGAGATGTACATTGTGGCTGTAATTGGATAGCAAATAGCAAGTCTGAAGATTGTCACAGGTGGTATACAATACCAGCTACAGCAAGTCAGGAACCAGTACAAATAGTCCTTGACTTACAACCACAATTTCTGTTGCTAAGTGATGAAAGAAATGTCCTTCTGGGTTCGGCTCCAAGTGGGGAAAAAGACACTGGAGACATGGAGGCTGCTTGGAAAGATGGTTTATTGTTGGACAGGGCCATATGGCTTGAGCCCTGAACAGAAAAGGTGATCACATGCTTCAATGTTGGTGGAGAAGAAGAGAAGGGCTGAAGGAGGGGCTTGCTAGGCTTTTTATAACCTGTTCAGTCCCACCTCTCTGTTTCCTGTTCCTGTGTAAGAAATGTATTCTGATTGGTTCTCAGACTCCCATGGGGCCATGCAAGGGCAACTCTCTAGGCTGCGTTTTGAATCCAGGTTTGGTTGAGTTCTCAGATGCCATGTGGTCAGTTGGGGCCAATATTATCATGCTTTTACTCCCATCCCCCTGCAGCTGCAGTGGAGAAGTCTTTATTATGTAAAGTGGGCTAGCCTGGCCTGCTCAATGGCCTATTGACAAAGTGGGGATGGGCAGGAAGCTGCAGGCAGCTATTCTGTCTTTTAAAACATGTTTCTTTCTTTTCACATCCGGAGAAGTATTCTACCTTTTCAATATTTCCTAGGATATTTCATTTTTCTGGGAGAGGGCTGGGTGATAACTTCCTACATAAGTAAAACATTTGTGAAGTGAATTTTGCCCCGTTTTATGACCTTTCCTGTCACAGTTGTTAAGTGAATCACTGCAGTTGTCAGGTCAGTAACATGGTTGTTAAATGAATCTGGTTTCCCTTTTAACTTTGCTTGTCGGAAGATCGCAGAAGCTGATCACATAGATGAATTTATCTACAAATCTTATATTGAGCCAATGGACTAAAAAGTCTGAACTGCTATAAAGAAGATATAAATTTGCCGCTAAGTAGCAATAGCAATGGCGCTTAAACTTATATACTGCTTCACAATGCTTTTACAGCTCTCTCTCTAAGCAGTTTACAGAGTCAGCCTATTGCCCCCCAACAATCTGGGCCCTCATTTTACCCACCTCAGAAGGATGAGTCAGCCTTGAGCCTGGTGAGATTCGAACTGCCGAACTGCAGCTAGCAGTCAGCTGAAGTAGCCTGCAGTACTGCACTCTAACCACTGCGCCATCTGGGCTCTTAGTAACTGATAAATGGATCATTATTCTCAGAAGTCGTAAGAGCATCCAGCTCACCGTCAGTTTATCATTTTGCAAGATTCCACCTGCGTGCGTTAGTCATTTCTTTCCTGTCGTCCCCATTTTCTCTTAAAATCCAGAGTTTAGTGCGTTCAAGTGAAACCCACAGAGGCAACTGTGTATTTAATAAAAATCTACTTCCAAGTAGACAGTAACGACGGAATATGTTTCCTAAAGAAATGGTTGATCTCCTACCTAAGCTGAAAGTAAACTTGACATTTCCTGTTGGAGATTTTTTTTTTTTTTAGTGGCTTTCGAAAGCAAAGGCTTCATCCGTCACTTTTCAAATGTATCATCCCACTATAAAAATCTTATATTTTGAGAATTTGGGGGGGGGGGGGAATGAAAATGAATTACTTACAATGTAAGGATTGTGCTTCATCTGCAACCTTCCCCAATTCTGTTTTGAACTACAACTTCATCCTTCTTATTCAGCATCTCTGTTTATGGCAGTCAGCACCTGCAGTGAGTTTAGAGTTTAGAGTTTTATTTCATTTGTATGCCGCCCTTTTCCCTAAGGGGACTCAGAGCGTCTCACAACTCAAACAAGGGAAGGGGGATAAAGACAGTTTGACAACAACACAAAGTGGTATCAGGAAGAAATTATGAGAGGGGTAACTGTTTAATCCAATGATGTATGGAGAACGGAGAGAATCGGAGAGAGATTGGAGTCCATTGGAGCTGAAGTAGGACAGAATAATGCAATCGTGGAAGGAGATTCAGTCTTTACTTTTGAAAGGTAACATCAATCTCTTCACTGCATTGTCCTACCCTGCTCAACCTTATATGGACTGGAATTCAACTTTATATAGATACAGTATTTGATATATTTTCACCCGAGGCTGAAATCTGTTCTTGTTTCCATAGTTTGACTATATGACTATAAAATATCATATAGGGACTGGAGGCTAAAACCTATAAAGAACGGTTGCAGGAACTGGGTACGTCCAGTTTAATGAAAAGAAGGACTAGGGGAGACATGATAGCAGTCTTCCAATATTTCAGGGGTTGCCACAAAGAAGAGGGAGTCAAGCTATTTTCCAAGGGACCTGAGGGCAGGACAAGAAGCAATGGGTGGGAACTAATCAAGGAGAGAAGGAACTTAGGAATAAGGAGAAATTTCCTGACAGTTGGAACAATCAATCAGTGGAACAACTTGCCTCCGGAAGTCATGAATGCTCCAACACTG
>NC_045543.1:4976200-5043700 GCF_009769535.1 Thamnophis elegans | reverse complement strand
AGGAAAGGGAAGAAGAGGGGAAGAGCAGAGGAGAGGAAGGGGAAGGAGAGAAGGGAAAGGAGAGGAGGAAGGAAGGAAGGAGAGAAGAAAGGGGGAAGGAAGGAGGGAAGAAAGGAGAGAAGGAGAGGAAAGGAGGGAAAGGAAAGAGGAAGTAAAGGAGGGAAGGAAGGAGGGAGGGAAGCAAGGGGGGAAGGAAGGAGGGAAGGAAGGAGAGAAGGAGAGAAGAAAGG
Source organism: Thamnophis elegans (assembly GCF_009769535.1). NCBI lineage: Eukaryota > Metazoa > Chordata > Lepidosauria > Squamata > Natricidae > Thamnophis > Thamnophis elegans. The sequence continues at coordinate 5,043,470 of NC_045543.1, read as the reverse complement.
AGGGAGGGAAGGGGGAAGGAGGGAGGGAAGGAAGGAGGGAAGGAAGGAGAGAAGGAGAGAAGAAAGGAGGGAAGGAAGGAGGGAAGGAAGGAAGAAGAAGTAGGATTGTTGTAAAATAAGATGGGTGTATGGGATGGTAAGAAAGCAATCTCAATTATATTGTCAATTATAGGGGAGAAAAATTGTTACGAATACATATTATTAATAACAGTTATGAGATCATATAATTGTGAATGTATATATGAGAAATAAAAATTTATAAAAAAATTTTTTAAAAAAGGTTGTATATTAGTGGAGCCAGTAGGGAAAGCAGCCAGTTCTGTCTGTGAATAACAGGCACTTGTCTATATTTACGGATATTGCTGACTAATGACTCACTTTTCCTTGGAAGATCTCAGCTGGAGTCTTTGGAGCAGAAGAGTCACTGAAGACAAGCGTTCTAGGTTAACACCTTATATGGGATGAATGGATATTAATGCCATGGCAATGTTTATCCCCCCCTTATACATAGATAGACAGTGGCTCTTCATTGTGAGACACTACACTGTGTTACAGATGTGTTGTGACTCAGCAGATGTCTCCTGTGAGTCTTTACGGGATGCAAGATTGACAATGCAGCTGGGGCTCGTTAGTGGGGTCTTCTGGTGATAAAAGGACGGATGGTGCCACGCCCTGGTTGCAGGAGTCAACGTTCAACATTCATTGATCATCGGTCGTGGTTTATTTGAGAGCACTTGGAGAAGTGATTTGCTTTCTGTAACCCTGATTCAAGGAGACACTTGGAGAAGTGCATTGCTTTGTAAGAGTGTTTGTTTGGTATTCTGTTATCTCGTCAGAGACTTTGTTTATGTTTATTTTTGGGCTCGCAGCCAGTCTGAGCCGAGAACTGATAAAGTGAGTTCCTTTTACGTTTGTCTGCCTGTCGTCTGTTAACGAGCGGAGAAGGGGGGACAGAACACAGATGTTTGGAGCTGCAATGAATAAAAGAGCAGTCCAAATGTTCAATAAATTGAAAAAGGAGGTCCTCAAGGCATCCTACCATAGGCTGCTTTAAGGAATTTGCTGTCTGATCTCAGCCTTGCCCATTCTTCCATGCTCGGATTGTTAAATGGTTAAACAGCTTTGTCAGTGACTGGGCTGATATGTCCCAAGATGTATATAATTTTGGTTTAGAATGTTATATCACCCTACTCCAGTGGTGGGATTCAAATAATTTAACAACCGGTTCTCTGCCCCAATGATCAGCTGGGTAGGCGGGGCTCGGTGGTCATGTGATCATGTGGGCGTGGCCAAGTCAATGTCACTTAGGTCGATGGGGAACCTCACCTTAGTTGTTACAATGGTGATAAGGGTTAGCTGGAGAGTCAGTTTCTGTAAGCAGGGCAATAAAGATTAGGTTAGTAACAACACCAGGATGTTTCTCTCCTGCCTTCCTTACAGGATTAGCCCTGTAAAGTGGATGAGATTTCTTCAACAACCGGTTCTCTGAACTGCTTAGAAAGTTAACAACTGGTTCTCCCGAATAGGTGCAAACTGGCTGAATCCCACCACTGCCCTACTCATTGACTTCACAAGTGTCCTGCGTGTCTTCCTTAAAATGAAATGGGACCTCTGGAATCTTCCTCAGAATTCAGATAAGCGAAGGCTGTGTTCACACTACATTCTCCTTCACTGTTAAATGTTTCTCTCAGTTAATCCAACCTGTGGAGCTTGTAATCACACCAAGCCACGCACTATCTACGCCCGAGGCAAGAATAACGGAGTGCATAGCTCAGTGTGTAGTCTGAACCAGGAGTGAAATCAACTTATCTTCCCTACTGGTTTGCAAATGTCAGAGGGCGTGCCACCTCCGCGCATGCGCAGGACTTTCTGCGCATACGCAGAGTGTCAAAAACGGGATGCGATGGCATCCGGGTGGGTGGGCGGAGCCTCCCGCCGCCACTTCTATCGGTTCGCCCGAATGGGATAGAATAGCAATAGCAGTTAGACTTATATACCGCTTCATAGGGCTTTCAGCCCTCTCTAAGCGGTTTACAGAGTCAGCATATTGCCCCCACAGTCTGGGTCCTCATTTCACCCACCTCGGAAGGATGGAAGGCTGAGTCAACCCTGAGACGGTGAGATTTGAACCGCCGAACTGCAGAACTGCAGTCAGCTGAAGTAGCCTGCAGTGCTGCATTTAACCACTGCGCCACTTCGGCTCTAGTGGACTTGCACCACTAGTCAGAACCAGCCCAAAAATGTCATGTTAGACAATATACTTTTGGTGCATACACTTCACCTTTGTATTATTTCTATTAAATAATGGAAAAAAATTAAAAACCAAAGACTTAAGCTGCCCTATAGGAAGATCTTAGCTAGACTATCCTAATTTCTTTCTTTCGTTGATAGCCTTGTTTTCTGTCAACAATTAGCTGGAAGACTCATTTGCTGCCAGCTCCTCCTGTTCTAGTTTCTTGGCAGATACATTTCCTGTTTCTTAGTGTGCTGCACAAATTATATTTGCTTTTGGGTCAACAAATCCGGAAGTCTGGTGAGTGCTATTTTTGCACACCCAGCCTCTTGTTTGCTTTTGCTAGGGACTAGCTGTGTCTGTTCCTGTAGTGAGAGCTGCCACTCTAATTGCGGCTAGTAAGAGGGGAACACCTAGGCGGCCGACAACAACGTAGATTGCAGCAAGCGCTGAGCAGTGTGAGCAACGGAATTTTATAACATTTATTTTTCGTTGCAATGTTCACTTTCGTTTTCCACTTCATAATTTTTCATCCTTTTTGGGGGAAAGGCATCCTAGAAGCAGGGCCGGATTTTCCTATAGGTTAACTAGGCTTCAGCCTAGGGCCTCAAGATCAAGAGGGGCCTACATTCAAATTGTTAGCAAATTAAAATTACGCTATTCTAAAAACAGTGAACACTAAAACACTGAACCGAAAATAAGGAGAAATTCTACGCAGATGACTAATAAACAAACATAAAAATGTATTGGTTAAGATCGTTCCAGCGCCGCGGCAGTTGGGGAGCCCACCCACGTTCCCGGCACCGCCGGTCGGGCGAGAGGCGCGGCCGCTCCCAGTAGCCGCCCAGTCGACGCGGAGCCCACCAGCGGGCAGGCAGGTGAGGGCGAGAGGGCCGAGCCGGGCAGCTGAGCGCAGCAGGGGAGGCGGCTGGCCTCGCTGCCTTTGCCGCAGAGCAGAGCCGCCCTCCGTCGGGAGGCCAGCTATATATATTGATATATATTGATATATATCACAGTAATGATGTATTTTATTGTCTCTTATGTAATTTACAAACTTAAAAATGGGAGGTGAAAGGGCCTCATAAGTGGAATAGCCTAGGGCCTCTTTTCATCTAAATCCGGCCCTGCCTAGAAGGTAGCAGAACTGAGCTTTAGAGGTTGCCTGGCAGGCCTGAAACCAAGATGGGATTTGTCCAAGCTGTGTTTTTTATTGTTTTACATCAATAGAAAGAACCTTGCCAGACTGAGTGCTCTGGCGCCTGCATCTACCACTTACTCTGTGAACTATTAAGGAGGGGCTGTCGTCACCCGCTTTCTCCCACAGAAATGTCTGGACTGAGTGGCCTCTTACTCCTCTGGAATGTACCCCCTCCAGTGGTGGGTTTCAAAAATTGTTCGAACCTACTCTGTGGGTGTGGCCTCCTTTGTGGGAGTGGCTTGCCGCCCATGTGATTGGATGGGAGTGGCTTGCCGCCCAAGTGACCAGATATGAAGATGCCGACGACACTTGTCAGAACCACCTTAAATTACCTCCCACACAGCACTGGCATGCATAAGAATATGATGTAAACTTGTTTTCTAAAAGGCATCTTTGGTTTGCGTTAAAACAACTTCAACACACGCAATGTTCTGATTGCACCACAAACGCAGTAGCCATCCTTACCTTTCCCAGAGGCACTGAGTTTTATAAATAGGAGCATGATAGTGTAGAATAATCATATCCAAGGACCAGTGGTGGGTTTCCAAAAAATGTTGGAACCTCTTCTGTAGGTGTGGCCTGCTTTCCGGGTCCACTGGTGGAACCGCTTCTAACCGGTTCGGTAGATTTGCCGAACCGGTTCTACTGAATAGGTGCGAACTGGTAGGAACCCACCTCTGACCCCCTCCTTCCTAGGAATCCAGCCTACTATAGCCACCATTTTGTTTCATTGGAAGGCCAAGGACACCTTGGCCATTCATGTTATTCTAGTAAATACAAGGAGAGGAAAGTCTCTTCTTTCTTCTCTCATACGGCTCCTGTATCGTGAGGTTTATTAAAATATAAACATTAATGGAACAACAAGCTTTTTTTCTGGGTATTATGGACAAAACAAATGGAAAACAGTTTGGGATGTTTTTTTTTTCTTGACATGGTGACCGCTGTGAGGATTGTTTATGCTAAGCATCAGAAGGAACGGAGGATCCTGGATGTTGAAGAGTGGATTTTAAAATTGGCTGAATTGACAGAGGTGGAAAAATTAACTGCATTGATTTGAGCCAATGAATTGGACAAATTTATAAGGCGTGTGTGTGTGTGTGTGTGTGTGTGTGTAATGCAGAAAGTCAGCAAACCGTGCCTGTGTACGTATGGATGTATCAGAGGTGGGTTCCTCCAGTTTCGGCCGAATAGGTAGTAACTCGGGCGCAGGGGTGGGTTTCTCGCCCCGTTCCAACCGGTTCGGTTGGAACAGGGCCGGCGGCATCCTCGTGCACGCGCGCGGTGCACGCATGCGTACTAGCGTCTGCGTGACGCTCCAGCTGCTCCTGGACGATCGCGCAGGTGCTGTATGAGTCCTGCGCATGCGTGGAAGCGCCCTTCGCCGTTCCCGGAAGTTACTTACTTCCGGGTTCGGCGACCAACCGGTTCGCAGGGACCGCCGCGAACCGGTTGAAACCCACCCCTGCTCAGGCGGACATGTGACCATGCCGGTTCTATCCTTGGTGGCGCCATCTTGATTTTCTGTTCTGCACATGCGCAGAACGATCTTCGTTGAAAAAAATGTAATGTTTTTTTCCTTTTTAAAAACTGTGTGCATGCGCAGAACCTTTTAAGTGCAGATGCGCAGGCGTGCATGTGCACATTTTTTTCCGGCCGCCGAACCGGTAGTAACGCCAGCAGGAACCCACCCCTGGTATGTATGTATGTATGTATGTATGTATGTATGTATGTATGTATGTATGTATGTATCTATGTATCTATGTATCTATGTATCTATGTATCTATGTATCTATGTATCTATGTATCTATGTATCTATGTATCTATGTATGTATCTATGTATGTATCTATGTATGTATCTATGTATGTATCTATGTATGTATCTATGTATGTATCTATGTATGTATGTATCAGGGGTGGGATCCTACTGGTTTAACAACAGGTTCACTGAGTGCACCATGACCCGTCAAAACCGCGGTCCACAAAAGCGCGATCGACGAAAGCGTGCATTTGACGTCATCACAGCACGACGAAAAAAATTAAAAATTGAAATAAAAATAAAATTCAAGCAAGCCGATTCACATAAAGGTAAGGGTTAGGTTTAGGGTTAGGTTTAGGGTTAGGTTAAGGGTTAGGGTTAGGTTTAGAGCGTTAGGGTTACGTTTAGCGTTAGGTTAAGGGTTAGCGTTAGGTTTAGCGTTACGTTAACGGTTAGGTTTAGGGTTAGATTTAGGGTTAGGTTAAGGGTTAGGGTTAGGGTTAGGTTTTCGCTTTATTTTTGGTGAAGATGTGTTTGGGGGGGTTAGGGTAAGGTTTTCGCTTTATTTTTACATTTTTCAAAAGGCAACTGGACTTTGTTTTTTATTTGAAGATGTTTCACTCCTCATCCCAGAAGTTTCTTCAGTTCTAACTGAATGGTGGAGAATGGAAGGACTTATATTCCTTGCGGAATGTGGTTGTTAGCCTCTTTCTGAGACTTGTTGAGGCCACTTGGAGGTTTATCTGTGGCCCTCAGGGTCACCTGGGTAGTACAAATGGGTATGGACCCATCTTAGGAAAGGACTGTCTCTAATCTCTATCTCAAAACATTTTCCTCGGCTTCTCTTGCTTTAAACGCATATTTTTTGCAAAATACGGGAAACAAAGGCTGAACACCACAATATTAGTACAGGATTTCATAGGGCTATATAAAGCAATCTTCTCAACACAAAAGGTTTCCTTTCTGCCAAAGTTTAACTGTTGACATCGGAGCAGTTCAGACTTTCTTTTTTAAAATGTGGCCAGATGCCTAATATTTTCTATTTTAAGCAGCCTATATATATATACTGCACTATTCCTAGGGACCTTTGCTGATTGTGAATGAAGGCCAGCAAACTCATTTTAAAAAGCAATATCCCTGCAGGAACCATTTTGTTTATTAGTTTCTGCAATATTAATTAGTATTAATTCCTTCCAGTCCAGGTGATCACCTGATCAGGAAACAGCATAAGAGCTGTTAGAAGTTACAAAAGACAATGCACATCAGAGGTGGGTTCCTACCAGTTCGCACCTATTCGGTAGAACTGGTTAGTCAAATCTACCGAACCGGTTAGAAGAGGTTCCACTAGTGGACCCAGAAAGCAGGCCACACCTACAGAAGAGCTTCCAAAACTTTTTGAAACCCACCACTCACACACACACACACACACAGAGAGAGACAGACAGACAGACAGACAGAGAGAAAGAGAAAGAAAGGAAGAAATAAATAAAGAAAAAAGAAAAAAGAAAGAAAAAGAGTGAGAGAGTTGAAAGAAAAAAAGAAAAAAGGGACAGAGAGACAAAAGAAAGGGGAGGGAGGGAGGGAGGGAGGGAGGGAGGGAGGGAGAGAGAGAGAGAGAGAGAGAGAGAGAGAGAGAGAACACATTGCCAACAAGCCACTCCCATCAGGTCACATGGTCAGCAAGCCACTCCCACAAAGGAGGCCACACCCACAGAGTAGGTTCCAAAAAAGTTTGAAACCTACCACTGATGCACATGTATGTGCACGTGCGCGCACACACACACACAATTTCATTACAAAGAAAACATGAACTCCCAGCTATAAAATTCCTGGTCATTAAAAATTATATTTCAGACAAGACTGTTTACCTTGTGTGCAACTACTATGCTTATCCTTCCACCATCTAAAGCATGGTAAAGATTAACCTCTTCAAGTAAAATTTGACTAATGGTGTATCTACATCAACACAGCCATATAATTTTTGTGGTAACAGCAAAGATGTCTTTGCCGCTGTGTTTTTATGCTGTTGACTTTCTAGTCCAACTTACAATCCTGGGGTTTCCTGATCTCATTCAGATACTAACCAGGCCTAACCCTATTTACCCCTTTCAAGATAAAAATTACCCCGAGTATTTTAATTTGGGCAGTGGTGAAGAACTTCCCCGCTAAGATCTTGAGGAAATGAGGTGCCCTCTCTTCATCTTGTCCTGCCGTTGAAAGTCATGCCTGGCTGCAGTATTTCTATGCAAAAAGCTCAAAAGCAGTTTTGTGAAAAGCCCATACAAGTGTGTGTGCAGTTAGTGCAGTTCAGCAGTTCGGCTGTTCAAATCCCACCAGGCTCAAGGTTGACTCAGCCTTCCATCCTTCCGAGGTGGGTAAAATGAGGACCCGGATTGTTGTTGGGGGCAATATGCTGACTCTGTAAACCGCTTAGAGAGGGCTGAAAGCCCTATGAAGCAGTATATAAGTCTAACTATTGCTATTGCTAACTATTGCTAGTGCTGTCGTTAACCTAAAGACAGTTTATTTCAATGTTATCAAAAGGGTATGTCAACACATGTAAGAAATTCTTTCCATTTGATACAGCTTTTTCCAATTTGGGATCCTCCAAATAAGTTGAACTTTGTCACAGAGACTCCAGCTGATGTGATGAGAAACAGAATACATCTGAAAGAAGTATGTTTGGGGAAAGCAATTTCTATTTTCATAATTTCTTAATTTGACACAAACTCAAACCATTTGCAGTCTCTGAGATGAGGGCATTGAATGGTACAACTATCACTCTGAACAGTTAAGCGCTAATTAGAAGCAGTACATGGGAATGTGTATTAATGGAAAAGTTTAGTTAATGAGAATGTTAACGGCAGAACATCCTATATCAGTGTTTCTCAACCTTGGTGTTTATCAGCATAAATATAACAAATGTAACAAAAAAGGCAACAGTAAAAAATATTGGGTTTCTGTCTGGATGGTCTCTTGTGATGAGCCTAATGACAGAGAGTGGAAGTGTGACCTTCCTCCCATACTTGGGCATACCAGGGGTTGTGACTTTAAGTATATACCTCCCACCCTGGCTGGCTGATAAAAGGAGTCGTTCTCTGTAGCTCAAATGGTTAACTCCCTGCCTGGGAGGCAATAGAGCACAGGTTCGATTCCCAAAAACTTGGGTATGGCTAGCTGATGAGAGCTAAATAGCTTGAAATAGATCTATACTAGTCTCCCTTTATTTATTTATCAGCATAAATATAACAAATGTAACAAAAAAGGCAACAGTAAAAAATATTGGGTTTCTGTCTGGATGGTCTCTTGTGAGGAGCCTAATGACAGAGAGTGGAAGTGTGACCTTCCTCCCATACTTGGGCATACCAGGGGTTGTGACTTTAAGTATATATATATATATGTGTGTGTGTGTGTGTGTGTGTGTGTGTGTACAACCAACAATGCTTTTAAAAGTTGAGTTTGAAGACCTTTCTTAAAGCTAACCAAGGCTCCATATATATATATATAAATTTATAATATATATTTGTACTGATTTTAATGATGGTTTCATACAGTGTATAGCAGAGGTCCCCAACACTGAGGCTGCGGCCCATTACTGGGCCCTGGCCCATTCAGCACCAGACCTTGAAAGCATTGGATTCACGTGCAGCTCCATTTCTGATACACATGCTCATCGCTTGTGGATGAGGGCTGCGCACACCTGCGTGCTCATCCACTGCTTGCACGGAACCATCTCCTCTCCCCCCGAAAAAAGTTTGAAAGATTGGAGACCATGGTATATAGTACAATCAGCAAAACAAGACAATGAAATCTTCACCTTCCTTAATCTTTGTCAAGAAGTCTTTCTTGGTATGTCTTCATTTGGCTGGATTTGTATGTGTTTAGATATTCCACTGCTATCTAGAATCCTTTTTAACGGACATTCAAACGTTGAATTGAAAATGATCTTAGTGCAATTATTATACAAGTCTTCCCAAATGTTGTGCCTGGGACGTGCAGTCACTAGAGGCAAAGGGAGGCGGGGCCTCACCAGTCTCCTCAGAGAAAGGAAAGGATTTTAAACAATTTTCTTAAAATAATTAAAGCCAGGGTAGTTGCTACCAGATTTCAAGTCACAGTGGCTTGGTGTCTGCTCTCAGTATTAACTAGGAGGAGGCCTCTTTTGCATAAGGAATTTTTCGTCTTTTAAGAGTTAAGCAAGGGTTAACAAGCAAAGAATTCCTTATGCAAATGAGGCACGTATTCTCTCGCCTCCTGTAGAGGGCATTTTTAGAGGCTTTTTAGAGTTCTCTGGGAGCAACTAGCTCAGTCTGACAGAGCTCTGGCTTTTCAAGAGGGGAGGGCAGGGAGAAGCAGAGTTGAAATCGTCTCTGAAACAGCTGGAAAAGGTGCATGTGGGGAGGGGGGAGGAATTCAAAAAGTTTGATCGGAAGGCAGCAGAGGAAGGGGGGGTATGGCAGAGGAGCTGCTTTCAAGCCCTTGGAAAATATATCCAATCCAACTTCTGTGTTTGTGTTTGAGAGTGAGTGAATGAGAGAGGGATCGAAGTTCTCTGTGTGCGTGTGTTTGAGAGAGGGGGGAGGGAGGGAGAGAGGGAGGAAGGAGGGGGAGGGAGAAGAAAAAGAATGGGAAAACTTATTTTGCAAGGGGGAAAAATGCTGTCGCTTTAAATCGGAACTGAGCATGCCTGGCTGTGGAATTCTGGGAGTTGAAGTCCACAAGTCTAAAAAGTGCCTCACCAGGGCTAAAGCTGACCGCACGTCACTGGTTGTGCCCATCAGTTTTCTCAGCCGAACACAGCTGGGGAGCCCCTGGCATAGTCTTAGAGAACGTTGAAACTTCTTAGGTGTATTTACTAAGCAGGTTACATGTACTAAGTGATGGTTTGATCAGCCACAATTGTTGAAGACACTACATTTGGTCAATACACACACCTGGTTAAACCATATAAAGAGAGAATCAGGTAAGTAGGAGGAGTTTCTGTGCAAGTAGGAAGGGAAAAAACTCGTTTGAGTATAAATTCAGATTCTAATTTGCTAGTGACTCACCCTTAGACAACATCTGCAGTCCAATGGGCAAAATATTTTTCTGAACTTCCTCCAGCATTGAGAGTTGATCGCCATTTGTTCTTTCCTGGAAAATAAGTGGCATCTGAAGACTGCTTATCCCTTCCCTCAGGACTGTCCTACATGGCATTTCTGAGGGCAATTTTTCCCTTCTGGGCCTTGGAACACTTACATATGAACTTGCTCAGAGACCTTGTTCCAGAAATATGGAGCACAATGTCATAACTTTGTTTTTGGCTTTTTATCTGGTCCAGATGATGGGAGGACTGAAAATGCTCGAGATCTCTTGCTGCCCAATTGTCAAGTGCCATGGAAATCAGGAGATTTGGGCAGTTATTGTAAGCTTAAGGTCTCCACAAGAATCTGACCAACTGGTGATCAAGGGAAACGAGCGGGAGATAAGAGAGGCATTCAAGGTGGGCTGGATTTAGATCTCTTATGGGCATAGGGACTCACGATTTATGATGCATTAGATCCCTCCTTCGGGCTTAGCCTGGTCATCTCCTACATCAATATGCTCCATAGCATGGTTTAATACTAAAAAAATAATGCTAAATCTGGTTCAGTTGTAACAACAATCACTCTAAACAGCATCTGAAAATAGCTATAAATTGGCCAAGGATGAATAAGTGGAAGTTCATAGTCAATATTGCAACATTCGGTACAGGAGGAAAATTTACCGGACTAGAGCCGAGGTGGTGCAGTGTTTAGGGTGCAGCACTGCAGGCCACTTCAGCTGACTCTTATCTGCAGTTCAGCGGTTCTAATCTCACCGGCTCAAGGTTGACTCAGCCTTCCATCCTTCCGAGGTGGGTGAAATGAGGACCCAGACTGTGGGGGGCGATATGCTGACTCTGTAAACCGCTTAGAGAGGGCTGAAAGCCCTATCAAGCGGTATATAAGTCTAACTGCTATTACCTGAAAAGTATCTGCCTTGGATAGCATTGTACTTTGATGTGTAGTTTGGATGCTAAATATCGGTGTACCGTATAAAATAAAGAAAAAGAATTAATACTCTTCCCGTGGACTATATTCAAGAGGCAATTAACTGGCAGTTCACCAGTACTCTCCCAGCTATGTTGAGTAATCTCTCAGGCATGTTCCAACACAAAGCCAAAAAATAGTGAGAACTATTAATAGGCTAAAGGACCTTCTGAATACATTTTTAATAGGCAGGGGGCCTCTTAAACGTAAGTCAGGTCACACTCAATTTCTGTGATTGTATCCTTCCTTTTCCTTGGCAGAGTTACAGAAGTTATTTCCCCTTGCCTTTAAAAAAAAAATTCCTTTTTTTCCAGGTCCAAATCAGTATAAATTTCCTCGGTGGCATAGTGGTTAGAGTGCAGTATTGCAGGCTACTTCTGCTGCCTGCTAGCTGCCTGCAATTTGGCAGTTCGAATCTCACCAGGCTCAAGGTTGACTCGGCCTTCCATCCTTCCAAGGTGGATAAAATGAGGACCCAGATTGTTGGGGGGCAATAGGCTGATCCTGTAAACTGCTTAGAGGGCTGTAAAAGCATTGTGAAGTGGTATCTAAGTGTAAGTGCTAGTGCTATAAATTTCAGGGTCAGCTAGGTACTCCTTTCTGACAAGATGGACATCGAAGCCGGGTGGCCTCATCTTTTGTCAAATATGCCAAAATAAGAAGTAAGTGATCACCATTTTATTTTAATGCAGAGGCTCAATTCCAAGCCAATCTGACACACGTGACGAAGTCTTTATTCAATACATCAAGTGAACAGCTCCTGATCTACCTTGGTAATTTTACATCCAGCCAACCCCTTTCTGTCAATTTAGAATCAAGAAAAGCAGAGTTCTCATGGATTCAGAGTTGCAATCTTATTGCAATGAGCATAAGGGTTTGGCTTCAGAATTTTAGGAAATGGATAGGTACTTGTTGTGACTCAGCAGCAGTCTTCTGTGAGTCTTTTCGGGATGCAAGTTTCACAATGCAGCTGGGGCCCGTTAGTGGGTCTTCGGGTGATAAAAGGACAGATGGTGCCACGCCCTGGTTGCAGGAGTCAACGTTCATTCAACGTTCAGAATTCATTGGTCATGGTTTGTGAGAGGCACTTGGAGAAGTGATTTGCTTTCTGTAACCCTGATTCAAGGAGACACTTGGAGAAGTGCATTGTTTTGTAAGAGTTTTGTTTGGCATTCTGTTATCTGGTCAGAGACTTTATTTATGTTATTTTTGGGCTCGCAGCCAGTCTGAGCCGAGAACTGATAAAGAGAGTTCCTTTTAAGTTTGTTTGCCTGTCGTCTGTTATCGAGCGGAGAAGGGGGGACAGAACAGGTACTTATGTACTGGATAGTCACTTATATGACTACTCTAGGACTGGACTTCTCTACTGCCTTGATCATCTTCTACAAGCGTAATTGATCTATAATTCTACATCCCGCACCTTGGGATTAGAGAGAGTATGAATTTGATTTTTTGCATGACATCTCTTAAGGTACTTGAAAAATGCAAGCATAGGTCTGATTTTATCACTTTTTTTCCCAAGGCATTCTGGGTAAACTTAGTTTCTATTCCTGAGATCATCTATACTGCTGTTCTCTGCTTTTTAGCTTCACATAATTTTTTCTTTACTAGACATCTACATGCTCCTCATGTTCTGGGTTCCCACTGAAATTCTGCCTCTGCAGCTTTGGATTGTCTATTCCTGTAAGGCAACATCGGTAATCTCCAAAGGGTTTAATGCAGCCACATAAAAAATACTATTAGTATTCTTAGCGATCCTCAACCAGTCCTCAGTACCATGTCAAATGACATCTGGCTTGAAAGATCAATCATCTGGAACTGAGGTGGCGCAGTGGTTAGAGTGCAGCACTGCAGGCTACTTCAGCTGACTGCAGTTCTGCAGTTCGGCTGTTCAAATCTCACCGGCTCAAAGGTTGACTCAGCCTTCCATCCTTCCGAGGTGGGTAAAATGAGGACCCAGATTGTTGTTGGGGGCAATATGCTGACTCTGTAAACCGCTTAGAGAGGGCTGAAAGCCCTCTGAAGCGGTATATAAGTCTAACTGCTATTGCTATTGCTAAGGTTGACTCAGCCTTCCATCATTCCGAGGTGGGTGAAATGAGGACCCAGACTGTGGGGGCAATATGCTGACTCTGTAAACCGCTTAGAGAGGGCTGAAAGCCCTATGAAGCGGTATATAAGATTAACTGCTATTGCTATTGCTAACTTTTGTTATAAATAATTTTATCTTTATTATCCATGGGGTTTTCTTGGTAAATACACGAGAAGTTTACCATGTCTTCTTCTTCATAGTATGACATGGCCCCTCGATCAACTTCTTACAACATTGGAACTCCAAGTAGGGGTAGCTTGCTTTAGCTCGACAGGAGAAAGAATATCAGACCTAAACTTAATTTTAATGGATTAATTGGGGAAGAGATATCTATTGGATTGCATATGATTTACATCATTTGTGTGATACATCATACAAACTAGCTTCATTTGAATGACATTGCCCAGCTGAAATAAATTGATGCATAATGACATATATCACATCATTTCTGTAATAATCCTCATTCATGTAAAATGCAGTGGAATTTAGCTTGCTGCATATAAAACCTGTTACATCAACTGCAGTTCTGCAGTTCGGCTGTTCAAATCTCACCGGCTCAGGGTTGACTCAGCCTTCTATCCTTCCGAGGTGGGTAAAATGAGGACCCGGATTGTTGGGGGCAATATGCTGACTCTAAACCACTTAGAGAGGGCTGAAAGCCCTATGAAGCGGTATATAAGTCCAACTGCTATTGCTATTGCTATCATCGCCCAGGCAACTGGGGTTTCACTGTATCACGTCCATAATATTTAAAATATATTTTTGCTAAGGTAAATATTCCAAGCAATACAAACCAACACTATTAATACAAATTATAAAGAAGAAAATGCTGATAAAACTACTAATCTATCAAACAGAGTGTAAGATGGACCTTTTTCCCTCAAAAAAGAGGCTGAAAATCTGGGTCTTATACACTGAATACACATTTTTTTGCCCCCAGAAACCCTACCCCTTCACCAAAATGGCCATCCATAGCCTTTAGGAGACTTATAGAGAGCTCCTGGGGTCTAGGGAGGGCAGAAATGAACACAAAATGGTCCTTTTTTGCTCAATTTTGCCCCCCATGCCCCCAGGAGCACTCTATAAACCTCCTAAAAGCTATGCATGCCCCCCCTTTTTTAAAAAAACGGGCCGTTTTTTGCTCATTTTTGCCCCCCCCCCCCATACCGCAGGAGCACTTAAAAAAAACAGGCCTGTTTTTGCAAAAAAACAGACCATTTTGGGGAGGTCTGCAGAATGCAAAACCTTTTTTTTAAAAAAAAATTGCCTCCCCAAAATCTTATACATTGGAAAATACGGTATGCGGGATATTTCTTTTAACCCCCTTCAATTAGTAACAGAAATACAATGTTTTGGAGGAGGTAAAGACTCTAGTATTGGTAGGTAGCAAATTCTTTTTTGCACAAATAACAGTATGTCCATCCTCCAACAGAATTCTCGCTTATAACACTTATTGAGAAACATTCATCTGCAATATCGTCAGCTATGTTTGCACAACTTTCTAACCCATGGTTTACTGAGTTATTTCAACTGCTCATTTTTATACAACACACTGAATCATAAACTAATCACAGTTAATAAGTCTGCATCAGGTCTGATTAAAAATTATTTTAAAAGCAAAATGTCAAAATGCTTTTAAATTTGAATAATTTCCTTAAAATGTCAATGAGAATAACGACCAGTTATTCTCATTTTCATTGACATTTTAAGTACAGGTAGTGTGCGACTTACGACCTTAACTGAGCCCAAAATTTCTGTTGAGTGAATCACTGCAGCTGTTTATGTTAATTAGCAACACAGTTATTAAGTGAAACTGGTTTGATTTTCGTTGTCAGGTCACTAAAGGGGATCACATAACCCCAGGATACTGCAACCATCATAAATATGAACTAGTTGACAAGCAGCTGAATTTTGATCACATGACCGTGGAGATGCTGCAACGGTCATAAGTATGAAAAATTAAGTGACTTTTTCGGGGCCATTGTAACTTTGAATGGTCACTAAATGTAATCATGAATTTAATACGATTTCATCTTGTCAATATGAACATGAGAAGTAACTCATCTGATATAGTAAATAAGGTCCCTATAAAACTGCAAAGAAAAAAGTTATGAATTATAGTGATAGCAATAGCAGTTAGACTTATATACCGCTTCATAGGGCTTTCATCCCTCTCTAAGGGGTTTACAGAGTCAGCATATCGCCCCCAACAACAATCCGGGTCCTCATTTTACCCACCTCGTAAGGATGGAAGGCTGAGTCAACCTTGAGCCGGTGAGATTAGAACCGCTGAACTGCAGATAGCAGTCAGCTGAAGTGGCCTGCAGTACTGCACCCTAACCACTGCGCCATCTCCATGATGGGGTCTGTCTGTATAAGGGAAATTACTGAATGGAAGTTGTTAAGACCTGTTTAAGGAGAAGTATCAAAAGAAAAAGAGAGATTAAGAAATGCCCACATTGATAAATATTTACAAGCAGCAGTAAATTGAATTGAATTGAATTGAATAGGTTTATTTATAGGCTGCCCTTTTCCCTGAGGGGACTCAGGGCGGCTAACAACTCATAGGAAGGGGGATACAGACAATAACATATAACATTACATATAATTAAAAAGTAAACAACATTCATCCAACATTCGGGTGGGGGCAGATCAATCTCTACCCCCAGGCCTGGCAGGATAGCCAGTTCTTGAGGGCTGCGCGGAAGTAAAAATGGTAAGAAACTGTCAAAAGAATGCGTACCACTCTATGCAGTTTTTCTCAGGTTAAAAAACAAAAAAAGGAAGCAAATCTCCAAAAACTGTAGCATAATTTTCATTACTTCTTTAATGCATCCTTTGGTAAAACATTTAATACTTCGGAAAGACAGATTACTGTAAGAAATATTGCAAATTTTTCACAATCAATACTGGAACAGCTGCTTGGAAGAAATTAAGTGCAATCAAATAAATTTACCAACAACACATCCAATAATGAAGGAAGCTGAATCTATTAGAGCCATTTTTTTTTCCAATTTAGAGATAACGGAGAAATATGAAACACCGATCATTATTTAAAAGTCTATCTTTGTAGCCAAAAGTGTAGAAAAGCAATTGCTTAATGTCTGAATCTGTGGAAATTTGGAAAGAATTGAGTATGATCCAAAAGACAAATAGACAATGACAAGAGTAAAAAAAGAAAAAGAAAGGAACAAGCAGTCTCTAGGTTGATTTATTGCTAATACTTATAAAACTTAGTATCAGAATTAATCTTTAATACCTCTAGTTGAAAATAAGTCAGCTGTGACATGAACATCCAACAATACCCCTTCCCTACCATTTATAGTGCATTTTAGACTGTTGAAAGAAATGTCCTTCTGGGTTCGGCTCCAAGTGGGGGAAAAGACACTGGAGACATGGAGGCTGCTTGGAAAGATGGTTTATTGATGGACAGGACCACGTGGCTTGAGCCCTGAACAGAAAAGGTGATCACATGCTTCAATGTAGGTGGAGAAGAAGAGAAGGGCTGAGGGAGGGGCTTGCCAGGCTTTTTATAACCTGTTCAGTCCCACCTCTCTGTTTCCTGTTCCTGTGTAAGAAATGTATTCTGATGGGTTGTCAGACTCCCATGGTGCCATGCAGGGGGCTACTCTCTAGGCTGTGATGAGTTCTCAGATGCCTTGTGGTCAGTTGAATAAAGTTCCAATATTATCATGCCTTTCTGCTGTAGCTGCTGCTGAAGTCTTTATTATGTAAAGTGGGCTAGCCTGGCTACTCTTAATGGGCCTATTGACAAAGTGGGGGTAGGCAGGAAGCTACGGGCAACTATTCTGTCTTTTAAAATATGCTTCTTTTCACATCCAGAGAAACATTCTGCCTTTTCAATATTTCCTAGGATATTTCATTTTTTCTGGGAGAGGGCTGGATGATAACTTCGCACAAGACAAAGGGCAACCAATTGAAGAATTTCTTGCAGGTACAGTATTTTAAGGAGAGTCACGTTGTGAAATTGGGGGAAGAAGCTATTAAACATTTGGATTCAGAAACTGCTTTAACAATACTCCAACTTTTATTAGTGGTACAAGAGCTACTTTTGCTATTGTAGTAGAAAGGTTCATTCAGAACTTAAAAATGTAGAAACTGGGAAAGTAGGAATACTTACCTTTCTTTGAAGACTGCTTAAAGATGTTGAATATAGATATAAAGTGAATTCCCCAGCTCCCTCTATTTTCGGTTTCCTCGGCTGAAATTGCTTGTTTTAAATATATAAACAAATAAAATAGCTAAACAAAATGTCATGATTTTTGTTAAAATACTTTTACCGTTTGTTGGCAAATAATAGGAAATTCACATCCAATCTACCGATCTAATTAATTAGATTTAAAAATCTAATTAAATCTAAACTAAGTCTAATGATTGTTCTTTTGGGACATCTTAAAGAAAGATATTCTCCAAACATCCACTAAAAAGTGAACCGCAGCTGGTTTTCCATTGTTAATGATTTTCATAAGGAAAAGTCTAATTACTTGATGCTAATCATTTCAATTCAAATGAAAACTATTCCGAAGAAAAAAATCTGATTGAATCATGATTTTATATTCCATTATAAGTATAAACTTTATTGTCACTGTACCAGAGGTGGGTTCCTACCAGTTCGCACCTATTCGGTAGAACCGGTTCGTCAAATCTACCGGACCGGTTAGAAGAGGTTCCACCAGTGGACCCGGAAAGCAGGCCACACCTACAGAAGAGGTTCCAAAAAATTTTGAAACCCACCACTGCTAAAGGGTTAGGGGTGCAAGGATCTTGTAACTTGACAGCTTTAAGACTTGCACGCTTCAATGCCAGAGTTCCTGAGCCAACGTGACTGGAGGAGGAATTCTGGGAGTTGAAGTCCACAAGTCTTAAAGCTGTCAAGTTTGAACACCCCTAGTTTTTTTTTCTAAAGGGTTAGGGGTGCAAGGGTCTTGTAATTTGAACAGCTTTAAGACTTGCATGCTTCAATGCCAGAGTTTCTGAATAGCTACTTGGACCGACCTAAGTACTAATTCATAATTTCATATCAGGTCACACGGGCGGCAAGCCACTCCCATCCGGTCACATGGGTGACAAGCCACTCCCACAAAGGAGGCCACACCCACAGAGTAGGTTCCAACAATTTTTGAAACCCACCGCCGCACTGTACTTAAACGCAACGAAATTGGTTATCAGTAAAAAGTGTAGATTCTACAGCTGGAACGCCCATCCAGGAGGAGGAATCCAATAACCCCAGGGCGCTTTTGCTTTAAAACGGTTAAAGAAATGTGCTGAATAAGTAACTATTTAAACCATTCAACTGGCTTTTCCCATGAATTCATGATTTCAATCGAATGCATCGTGGTTTGGCCATAACAATAGAGCAGTGTTTTTCAACCTTGGCAACTTTTAAGTCCTGTGGACTTCAACTCCCAGAATCCCCCAGCCAGCATAGGTTGAGAAACACTGCAATAGAGTAAAAAGACACAGCAGCAGCCATCATAAAGAGTTGCTGTGCAAAAGCAAGAGAGTGAGATAACTTCCCTGCGTCAGAGTCATCGGTGCGCTAAGCCACTTTTCCCCCTGCAACTCACTATCTATCTATCTATCTATCTATATATCTATCTATCTATATATCTATCTATCTATCTATCTATCTATCTATCTATCTATCTATCATCTATCTCATCATCTGTCTGTCTATCTATCTCATCATCTGTCTATCTATCTATCTATCTATCTATCTATCTATCATCTATCTATCTATCTATCTCATCATCTGTCTATCTATCTATCTATCTCATCATCTGTCTATCTATCATCTATCTATCTATCTATCTCATCATCTGTCTGTCTGTCTGTCTATCTATCTATCTATCATCTATCTATCTATCTCATCATCTGTCTGTCTATCTATCTATCTATCTATCTATCTATCTCATCATCTGTCTGTCTGTCTGTCTATCTATCTATCATCTATCTATCTCATCATCTGTCTGTCTATCTATCTATCTCATCATCTGTCTGTCTATCTATCATCTATCTATCTATCTCATCATCTGTCTGTCTATCTATCTATCTATCTATCTATCTATCTATCATCTATCTATCTATCTTATCATCTGTCTATCTATCTATCTATCTATCTATCATCTATCTATCTATCTCATCATCTGTCTGTCTGTCTATCTATCATCTATCTATCTCATCATCTGTCTATCTATCTATCTATCTATCTATCTATCTATCTATCTATCTATCTATCTATCATCTATCTATCTAATCATCTGTCTATATCTATCATCTATCTATCTATCTCATCATCTGTCTGTCTATCTATCTATCTATCATCTATCTATCATCTATCTATCATCTATCTCCTGTCTGTCTGTCTCTGTCTGTCTGTCCGTCTCTATCTATCTATCTATCTATCTATCTATCTATCTATCTCTTATCTATCTATCTATCTATCTATCTATCCATCCATCTATCTATCATCTATCTATCTATCTATCATCTATCAATCTATCTATCTATCCATCCATCTATCTATCATCTAT
The DNA here is from genome assembly GCF_009769535.1 of Thamnophis elegans. Lineage (NCBI taxonomy): Eukaryota > Metazoa > Chordata > Lepidosauria > Squamata > Natricidae > Thamnophis > Thamnophis elegans. The sequence continues at coordinate 5,023,586 of NC_045543.1, read as the reverse complement.
CAATCTATCAATCTATCAATCTATCAATCTATCTATCAATCAATCAATCTATCCATCTATCCATCTATCATCTATCAATCATCTATCTATCTATCTATCTATCAATCTATCTATCTATCATCTATCAATCTATCAATCTATCTATCAATCTATCCATCTATCATCTATCTATCATCTATCAATCATCTATCAATCAATCATCTATCTATCTATCTATCTATCTATCTATCTATCTATCTATCTATCTATCTATCTATCTATCTATCTATCTATCTATCTATCTATCTATCTATCTATCTATCTATCTATCTATCTATCTATCTATCTATCTATCTATCATCTAAAAGCCTGCAACTCGGATCCCCTTCTCTATGGCTCGCTTGGGAGGAGCCCATCAACCCCGCAACCGATCTCCCTGCAGAAGACGCCGAGCGGTCGGGATCGAGCACCGCAGCAGCACGAGACCGACCCCGCTCGCTCGCTCGCTCGGCTTCCGCACCGTCTGGAGGCGCGAACGTGTGTGTGTGAGAGAGAGAGAGAAGGGGGGGGGGGGAAGAGATGGGCGGGGCGAAAAAGGGGGGAGTGGCTGTAGCAGCATTTCCATGGCGACGGTGACGTCACCTCACCCTGGATCTAATTGGAGGAAACCCCGTGCCTTTTAGCTGCGGCGGCCCACGGGCCAACCGAACTTGTGCCCTCCTTCCGCCCGCCTTCGCGGCGGCGCTCCGGGACGCCCGATTGGCCTCGCGGACGCGGGAGGCGGAGCCGAGAGCCCCGGGGGCGCCCTCTGATAGGCGCAAAGCCGCGCGAGCGCGGGGCCTAGCAGGGGAGAGGGCTCGCTTTGTGCCAACGCCCTTCTAGTCAGCGCTTGCTTCTCTCGCCTGAAAAACGGAGCTGCCCTTTTTTTTTTTTCCCCCTCCCTTCTTCTTCTCTTCCCTTCTCTTCCTCTTCCTTCCCCGCCTCGCCACCACCAGCGCGGCCCCGGAGCGTTCAGCGAGCGCAAGCCCGACCCAAGCAGGGCGCCAGCCGGCCGGCCTAGCGCTTCAGCGGAGAGCGAGGTGAGGGGAAGGGAAGCGGGGGGTCGGGGGGGAGGCTCGGGCCCGGGGGGAAGAGCGGGGAACGTCCTCGCCTCAGAGGCGCCTTTCCTGCTTTCGCGAAATCTCTGCCGCGTCGTCCATTTTGTGGAGGGCGGCGCGGGGCCCGGGGAGGGCAAGCCAGGCAGCCGGGAGAAGGAGAGAGAGAGAGAGAGCGGGGGTGGGGGGGGAGACGCCGCCATTTCGTATCGGCGGTTTTTTCCGTGGGGCGGGCGGGAGAAGGGACGGCATGGGGGAAGGTGACGCGCCCTTTTTACCTCACCGCCTCGGGCTTGGCCTCTTCTGAGGGGGGGACAAAGGCCCTTCCCGACCCGCTGCCTTCCCGGGGGAGGAAAAAAGACGGGTTCCTTTCCTTCCCCACCACGTTTTTTTCCTTCCCTGCCGGCCTTTACGGCCCTACGCTTTCCGAGGAGCCTTTTGTGCCCTTGGCTTCCGCCTCTCCCCCCCCCCCCCAATCCCCTCCCCGTTCTCCTCCTCCGGGCTATTCGGTATCTCGGCCTTCGCCAAGCTGGCGCCCTCGGGGACTCTTGGATATATATATATTTTTATGGCCGCTTCACCTCGCGGGCGGCGGCGGCACCTACCGCTGGGTGGCGGGGGCTGGATCGGAGTATTTGCAGCCTTGGAAAGATCGTCTGGAGGAGGGGAGGGAGGGTGCCAGTCTGCCGAGCGGTTCCGTAATCTCTCCTCGGCTCCAGAGCCCGAACCGCCCCGTTCCTCCTTCGTTCCTCCGACTTATTAGATCGTCGCCCGGGCGATCCTGCTGCTCCCTTCCCCGGCTTTAGAGTCCTTAAATCGCGCTTATTCGGGGTTTCCCTCTGGACGTTTCCCCATAAAACGACACTATAAAGGCTTATTTAGGAATTTGGTGGTCGGGGAGAGTGAAGGAACCTTGTGGGGAAGAATTTGCAGGTAGTTTGAGTGTGTCAAACTATAAGGAGTCTTTTATTTCTGACTACCATTTCTGGTTTCTCGTTCACACGACCCTCATTATCTTTGGAATAGGGGGAGCAAACAATCGTTATTTTATTTTATTTTTTGCTTTTGTCTCTCTGTTATTTTCTGGTAGACCAAAGGCATTTTTTTCCCCCTTGCTATAGATTGGGGTGGTTTGCAAGCTGGAAATTTTAAGTGGTTTATTTCCTACTTCGTCTCATTAAACCCATTGCCTTTCCTCTATGGGTCTGACTTTTTAAATTCTAAAATCCTTGATAAATGTTATCTTTTTATGTACATGTCAAATTCCTTGTGCCTCCAATCACATTTGGCCAATAAAAAAAATCTAATGTTATCTTTTTATGTACATGACAAATTCCTTGTGCGTCCAATCACATTTGGCCAATAAAAAAAATCTATTCTATTCTCTAATCCATGTTGGGTATATTGTACTTAACATTAGGGTTTTGTTTTTTTCCCCTAAGGAAAAAAAAACCCCACAGACTTAAGGGTGTTTCTTTGATCTTTTCAGGTTTTGAGCAACCGTACTTCGATACAGGTCATCTTTCCTCCTGAATCAGTTGCCTTACCGCTCAGGCCACTGCAGTCTTAACATGGAAAAGACCGAGATGATCCAGAAAGCCAAGCTGGCTGAGCAGGCAGAGCGCTATGATGATATGGCAACCTGCATGAAGGCAGTGACAGAGCAAGGTGCTGAATTATCCAATGAGGAACGCAACCTTCTCTCCGTAGCCTATAAGAATGTCGTTGGGGGGCGGCGCTCTGCTTGGCGGGTGATCTCCAGCATTGAACAGAAAACGGATGGCAATGATAAGAAAATGCAACTTGTCAAGGATTATCGAGAGAAAGTAGAATCCGAGCTTAAGTCCATCTGTACTACTGTTTTGGTGAGTTGGCTATGGTCGTTTTGGTTTTCAAATTTTCTGTGAATAAAATTTTAATTAGATTAGAGGCTGATGTCTAGTGGAAGAATGAATTGCATTTGTCTGGGATACTCATAAAAATTGTAGCATAAATCTAAGAATTTGATGACCAAAGTACTGTTAAACACAGAACTAGGTTTTCACTGAGGAGTCTTTCGATTCTGAAAAGTTACTGTAGGAAAAGCATTGATTAAATTATACTTAAGTCATCCTATTCACAATTAAGATCCTGATAATATGTGGCAGAATAAAGAAAGGGGTTTCTTTTGATAAATTTGAAAATGAACCAGCTGTTTTATTCTTGCAGATAACATTTCTTATATCTAGAATTGAGTGAATATGGAAACATTAATGCTAAGCATAGTAGAAAGAACTGATAAAAAAAGATTTATACTTTCTCAAACTGACCAAAAATACTTGATATTCTGTAGCTAGTGTATTTGTGACTAACTAAGCACTTTGATAAATTGTAATAGAGATGAATCAGATAAATCACTTTAAGATATTTAAATAGTGTATAAGTTTTAACCTGCTTGTATAGCAATTAACTAGAGCCAGTTTGGTGCAGTGGATTAAAGTGCCAGGTTAAAAACCAGAATATTTTGTTGTAGTCTAGTCTTAGGCATGGAAGCCGCCTGAGTGACTTTGGGCTAGTCACTTTTTCTCAGCCCTAGGAAAGTGGTAATGGCAAACCACTTCCAAAAATATTGCCAAGAAGATTACATGGACCTGTCAGGACAGTTAACAGACTGACTTGGAGGCACACCCACACATAAAGTAGTAAGTGCTTTGGTTAATCCTGGGCAAACTGAATATTTTGAGAGACGAAACAGTTTTACCTAAACTTCCCATAATTTGGGTGTGATTTGTTCTTGAAATTCTATTAAATCTATTGTGTTTGTGCTACCTTTTAATTGTGCTCCTACCTCAATGTGGTAAAAAAAAATTGTACTAGTTTTTAGTGAGTGTCAAAGGGTACTTGGAAGTTGATATTCTTTGTCCAAAAACATAGGGGCTAACCTATATTTTTGGTGCTTCAGATGAAAAATACTTTGCATTTTATGTTTATTGAAATTTTCAGTTGAATATGTTTACAGTTAAGACAATTTCTATTCTTTTTTATTTTATTGACATGTAAGTTCCATTAAAGTATCTAATTTCTAACTTGGTGTCTGATTGATAGAATTCAGTCAGTCAACACAAATGCTTTTCTCCTTAAATGTGCAAAAGTACTTCTGTGATCCTGTTCAGCATATATTGTTTGTAATGCACATGTAATTTTGTGGCAGCAACAAAAATGCATGCTGTTGACACTTGCTCCAAAATGACTCCCCCCAAAAAAATATCCCAGCATTTCACACCATGTAGGAGAACATTTCAGAAATAAGTTTATTTTAAAAATAGTTTGATTATGGTATTTAATCTGCTTTAGAAAGAAAATGAAAAGTTCACAGGGAAAGTTCTTGCTCCTGGGTGTATCTGTTGAAGCTTTCTGAATCCTAGCCAATCCTTAGTCATCTCTGATATGTGCCATTAACTTATTTAACACAAGCACGTTTCTATTTTTTTTCCAGCTTGAAATAACTAGCTTATCTGACATTTTTAATCATTACATCATTTTGGGGAATATAAAAGTCTGACACAAATGTTTTGCCACTGTTTTCTTCTAGGATACTTTTAAAATTCCCATTATGTAGTGTATATATATAATGGGGATTTAAATCCTGAAATTTCCTGATGGTCTTCCATTTAAATTCTATCCAATTGATTCCACTTACCCGGTTAAATCAGTCAGGATCAGCTAAGTACTACTTAGCTGGATTTGTATAAACTGCTTAGGAAGTCTAAACCTTAGAAAAGAAGTCATTCACACTAATGTACTTAGTCTATCTTTGCCTAATGACAGATTACAATTATAGTTAGCAACACATTTTGTACACGTCATATAGGATTGTTCAGGTTTGTAGAACATATCAAGTAACATAATTCAGTTCAATATAATCTGTTTTAAATGTTCATGTATTTAAACAAAATTAATGAATCTTACAGTGATGGGATGGGATGGAATGAAATAGAATCGAGTAGAATTGAATTCTTTATTGGCCAAGAGGAAATGGACACACAAGGATTTTGTCTATAAATTTGTCTACAAATTTAATTTGTAAAACCATTCCAAAAAAGAAATTGTAGCTTATAACCATTATGGATAACTTTGCTTATCATGCTCAGATCCAATAAATATTTAGTTTTGAGATACAATACACATGGGAATGCTTTGTTCTTTGATACCATAATGAATTTTGGTTGAAACAACCTAGTTCTAGTGATGGCGAGGTGGCCCGCAGAGCTCTCTCTGAAAGTGGGCGTGCCATCAGCAACTGCTTTTCTGGATCCTGGCACATGCATGCGCACTGGCCAGCTGGTCTTCGGGTTTCCAGCGCTCCAGTGCATGCCTTCTGCACACAAGCATGTACTAGTTGGGGCACTCGTGCCAAAAAGGTTTGCCATCACTGACCTAGTTACTTAATGTAGAACACAGTAGTAGGACATATGAGTTGAATTTTTGAAGCATAATTCCCGTGTTAGTACTATAGTATTGCTAGACATTTGCTAAAATTTTGTATTGCAAAAGAATGCTAAAGTGTTTGGGTTGAAACATTTGATAAGAGCCAGGCTGACTAGAAGGAATATTTTACAGCAAGCTTTGCAGATGATTTGTAAAACAATCAAATCTTTTGAAGCTTTTCTGGGGAGGTAGGAGTGCAGGACAGTATTTGCTTATCTATCTTCCTCACAGTCTTTCATATTATTTCTTGTATTCTGAGATTTCAGTGTTGATTTTCAGGACTTAAAGAATAGATCATATAATACTGTCTTGTCCAGCATTGTTTCAGATAAATTTAATTTCAATCTACATCTGAGGAATAGTTTTTATTTCTGGTGCTTGCAGAATAATAAACACATTTATAGTTTGTCTCAACCTGGTAAATAAATTTAACCAGTTCAATTTAAAAAAAAAAACTTCACAAAATCTTGGAACTTGAAATATAGCAGTACCATGTATTTTATAAACTGAAACTTACTTTGGCCTTTGTATAATGTCCAAGGCACTGAAATTCAAGTTGGTGAGGCTAGATAAAAACCAAATTCAATTTAATTTGAAATTAAGTTGAATACAGACTATTATTTCCTATTTATTTTATTCCTTTTTTCTGTACATTCAAATTTACAATTTATAGTCTAATGTTTGGAGGCACTCTGGGGCTGTATCCCAGATTTTGATAGATACATGTAACAGACAAGACATAATAGATAGAAGCAGATAGAAACAAAGTTTCTATAGTATGTTATGCCCTGGCAAGTTATATTTAGATCCCTCCTATACCCATCCAGAACACTATTTTTTTCCCCCCTATTCTGGGTAATGTACTTGAGAATCGCATGAACCAATCTTGATGCTCAGAGTGGTGAATTCTGGGGAATACATGGAACATTCTGGGAGAAAAACAGAATGTTCTTTTTCCAGACTAGTACATTTACCAGTAAATTGTCTTTGCTACTTTTTGTGTATGTAAGTTATATATAACCTTGGATAGATCTCTCTAAAAAGTTAAGTTGAATAACGTAGCAAGACATTTTGTTGTAATGAATATACTTTTATCTCAAATCTTCTCTGTTTTTGAATATGCTAACTGGGTCTCATGGGAGTTAATGTTCAAGCAGCTGGAAGCACTAAATTGCCTGTCTCTGCTCTATAAGGTTTGAGCCATAGAGGCCAATGTGTTCTTTTTTTTTCTTACTAGCATTTTTGAAATTGTTTTCATTTCCTAGAATTATATGTGTCTTCATTTTATTATGAATTCTGAGCAGCCAATGCACCTATTATCCCAAAACAAAACAATAAAAATAGACAAAACAAGTATCATAAAAAAGATTGTTGTTATTATTGCTGAATCATTGAGTACTTAATCCCTTGAGTGGAGGGGGAGACATTCTTTTATTAACATTTGTATGAAGTATTGGGAGGCAAAAATGTTTCCCTCTCCAAAAGCAACAACCTTGATTATCCAGTGATATTTCCCATACGAATCTAGTTGTGAAAATTATATTTGAGTATGGGAAGGTTTTTGGTTTATTTGTTAAATTGCTTTTTAGATTCAGAAACACGGTGCTAACATGGTTATATCCCCCCCAAAGTATTATCAATATCAGAATTTATAATTTGGTCATTGCACGATTTGAAACTAATCTGTATGTTTCCTCTTTGCATTGTCTGCCTATACACTTACATTACTTAAATGTATACATACAGTTGAAAGTAATGTAGAACACTGTGTATGGGTATTTTGACATTAAAGTAGTGGCATTAGCTCTAATTTGATGAGTGATTGTCTTAGCAATAATATTTCAGGCTTCAACTTGAAATAAATTAGCGTGCATTAAAGATTCTGCAAAATAACGATATGAATTAATTGAATCTCCATTTCTTGCTTTCTTGGAATATGTCAGTGAGACTTTCTTATGGGGAGCCTGGCCTTACAAATATGTTTTATTTGTAAAAAAAAAAAAAAAAAGACAATGTGTGATCTGTGCCATTTGAAATTTAGGGTTCAATTATGTAGCTGTTTGAAGTAAGAAGGGGCTACACAAGCATTTCAAGGTTCCTTGTTCTCCCTTGATCAATAAAATAAATATTAAATGGTGTAAATGGTACATAATGCAGTATTGGCTAGTACAAAATTTGAATGCTGAATAGTTTGTTCTAGATGAAGATACACAGCAATCCAAATATTGAATCATCTTCCTGAATCTGTTTACCTGGAAGGAAGTCTTGCTGCAATATTCTTTATTTCAAAGGAGTAAATTTGAAAGTAAATTGCACAATTCAATTGTTAGAGTACTTATTGTTTTTTAATTTGATTCATCTGTGAGAGTTTTCTGAAGAAAATTATTGAGATCTTGGGTGAGATTTTTAAGCAATTAACAAGGGATGATGCTAATAATCTGGTTTATAGTAGGTATATAGAATTACAATATGTGGCATAGTTCAAAGTTCAAAGCCTTTATTGTCACTGTACATCATGTATACAATGAAATTGGTTTAGCTCTACTGGTGCAGTCCATACAAGAATACAAGGCAACATGAAAAATATAAAGAATAATTCATATACAGGTAGTTAGAGGAAAAAACTAGCCATACGTTTCCATATGTATGTCATATTCTGTGCAACATGTATATTACTCTGGTGTATGATTTTATATCCTTGTATATACATATTTCACACTACACTGGCATCAGTGAAATTCATATTAATCTGTTTGTGGTGCTATATTGTGTTTAGAAATCTGACAACCTATGGGTAGAAGCTATTTTTAATATGTATAGTAAGTACATACCGAAAATTAAACAGCATAGAAACTTATATAAAAATAATAATCATTCATCAGTATGAAGACAACCCCATACTGTTCATGAATTACAAAAAGGTTGCGGATGTCCCATATTTCCTAATAGTGTAATGAAATTTGATGCTTAGAGATTATATCACCAGCTCCTGAGCATGACTTGGGAAGGATAGATTTCACTTTTTTTCTTCAAGTATTTTACTTACCTAAAAGACTTAATGACAAGTCATAGTCCAAGAGATTTAATTCTAATGGTGCAGATCAAACCTGCAAAGTTATTGAGATAAGACAAGCAGAATGTATTGGTATTTTTAGACTTTACATTGGAAATAAGCGAAGGTGATCTTTCCAGTTCTATAAACTGGTTATTTTTTTGTTTAAAAAATGGAGCATGTAGCTAGATTACAAGAGTGTTTCAGATATCAGGTTACTGGGAATAAGTTGCTGCTACAGCTATATGAATTACTGTTATAGAGATACTAAAGGAAAATGGGAGATAATGGTTAATATGTGTAAGGATCAAGAGAAGATCCACAAATAGACATTCTGAAAGCTTCTAGATTTTCCCCACCCGAAAGAAAGTCCAAGTCCCTACCCATGCACCCACAGGTCCATCACATAGCCCAATCAATGCACCTTTCTAACTGGAGATACTCCCCACACACCCCTCCAGGTGCAGGGCAGTGTGGCCTTGACTCTCTGAGAAAGGAATGTTATTTGACTATATCTCTACCCACTCCATATAATCCCCCCTCCCATTTTCCCACAGCACGAAATGTGGCAGGCCTGAAGGTCAGTGGCCTAATGTGGCTTCCAGGTCTGACAGCCAACCTTCCTCCCACCCCCCATCCGATGATTGAATCCGCAATGAGAGCACATAGGGGGTTAACCAATATTATTTAACCACCTCTCCCCCTCCACATTTCATAGTTGAACATAGTGTTTCAGAATTGCACAATGTGGCAGAAACTACTCATTGTAAATCAGATTTGTATGAATTTCAGTTCAAAGAATTTAATAAGGGAATGGTATAAGGCTTCCCAGATAGCTAAATTTAAGACTTTTAAACCGAATGTATGAAACTATAGAAAAGTTCAAAGTAATCGCTGAATGTTGAGAGACATCATTACACAAATGGAAAAGACCTGGAACATTGCAAAATAAACTGGCTACTCTCTGTACTTTCTTGCCTGGAAAGATCTGCACATAACTTTTGCATTGAACAGCATGATGCTTCTGCACTATTATAGAATGATTTAAGTCAAAATTAGAAAAGTGAAGATAAAAATTCTGAGAGAAGTTTCATTTACCAGCGGGGAAAAAACTAGGTATCTATATCTTTCATTCTTTTGCATATTCAGCTGAGAAGGGATTCTACAGCTTCCCACTACATGAATACAAGTTATCACACACAATATATTGTTTTTCAGGCTTGGAGTCTTACAGATTAGAACAGCATATAAACATGTACAAAATGATATTAATATACGTTCAAATGACTTTGCAAACCATCATAAGAACCACCTATTGCTGTTCAAGAATCTTGTGCAAAATAGTTTTTTTATTGGACAATCTGCTTCAGTGACCCAAAATTTTCATTTAACATCAAACTTTAGAGTAATTATCAAAAGATGATGCTTTTAAAAAAATGTTAGTTTTTTGAAGACCCCTTTGTAAGCTCGAAGTGAGTTTTCAGAATAGATTGGCTAAGATACAAGCCATGCCACCATCGCAAGTAGTTCTGACTTATGACCACAATTGAGCCCAAAACTTCATTTGTTAAGTGAGTTTGCCCCATTTTACTGACTTTTCTTGCCACAGTTAAGTCAATGACTGCAGTTGATAAGTTAGTAACGTGGTTGCTAAGTGAATCTGGCTTCCCAGGATATGACCCTGGTTCATAATATGAACCAATTGCCAGGCATGAAAAATAGTCATATGTCATATTTTTCAATGCCATTGTAACTTTGAAGGTCACTAAATCATCTGTTTAAGTTGAGGACTATCCGTACCTACTTATTTAATTTCAGGATTTCATTTTAGCTTATGTATAACTTGTATTGATTTTAAGGAAGCCCACCTTGTATTAGTTTTCATGTTCAAATCCCTGGCATTTCAGTTTGCCTGTTTTTACCATTTTTGTCTTTTACCCCTGCAAATTAAGTCAACTATGTTCTGCTTGCTCTCTTCCTACCCAGAACTAGATGCTTGGCCTGATCTATCCTTCTCTGGCCATTTAGAGAGGGAGGGAGAAAAAACAATGCTGGGAGAAATTTTGGAAAATAACTCTGTTCACCACCTTTATAATCGTCACTCTAGCAATATTCTTCAGAAAGTCTTATTTTTGTATTGTGAACGCAGGGGAGTCACTTATTAATTAAATTAGAAAGCAAAGTAATGTATATCTTACACAGTATTGCACAATTAGCAGGATAACCCTGGAACATTCCTTTTATTAAAGGCTTTTTGTTAACCAAAGTGCAACTGTACCCAGTTACAACATAGTACAGTAGTTTAAACGTTTTTTAATGTGATCGTGTAATTGAATGTGATACCCTTTTATGGTGGTAAAATTTTATCTGAATCCAGGCAAGGTGATACATGACCAAATAGTCACGTTTGTGTTCATTTTTATTGTGATAGGAACTGCTGGACAAATACTTAATAGCTAATGCAACTAATCCAGAGAGCAAGGTCTTTTATCTGAAGATGAAAGGAGACTATTTCCGTTATCTTGCAGAAGTTGCAAGTGGAGACGACAGGAAACGTGAGTCCCGTGTTCATTTAAATCTCTAGTTTTCAGTTAGAACAAAGGTGTATGAACCCACTATAAAAGGCAGGGGCATTATTATGTATGTGCCCTGCTTCTGTGGATAATAGTAGTCCTAGCTCATTTTTTAGGCCGCTTTCACTTATTTTTCCTTTTCCTTCACAGAAAACAATAGAAAATTCACAGGCAGCTTATCAAGAAGCATTTGACATCAGCAAGAAAGAGATGCAACCTACACATCCAATTCGTTTGGGTCTAGCGCTTAACTTCTCAGTGTTTTATTATGAGATCCTCAACAATCCAGAGTTGGCCTGCACATTGGCAAAGACAGTAAGTTGTTTTGTGTGTGTGCATTTGTAGTCCCGGTCTGCTTATTTTCTTAAATGAGAATTGCATGTAGAGAACATAGTTCTTGTAAAATATAGCCTAGAGCAGTGTTTCTCAACCTTGACAACTTGAAGATGTCTGGACTTTAACTCCCAGAATTCCCCAGCCAGCGAATGCTGGCTGGGGAATTCTGGGAGTTGAAGTCCGGACATCTTCAAGTTGCCAAGGTTGAGAAACTGGCCTAGAGTAATGCATCTTTTCCCATGATTGCTGTTACGTGCTAAAACAGAGACCGATTAACGGTGAAGTGTACAAAAGGGCACTTAATTATTCTTCAAAGTTTTTCACTTAGTGATTTCAGGATGCAGTTGCCTCTATATAAGGTTGCATCTTTGCCTTCATTGATCACAGTGAAACTTAATTGGAGGGAACAGTGTTTAGGGCTGATTGCTCTCTTTTGCCTTGTTATCTAAAGTATGTCTAAAGTCTAGATGAAAACATTGTGGCTAACTATTCCCCCCCCCCTTTTTTTTTTTTGCTTGAAAGCTTCATCAAACAGGTTTTGTATTAATAATTATTAGTTCCTAAATATTCAGAGCAGTTTTTATTAAAGAAATAAGATACACATATGAAGAAAGCTTATGTAGCTTTCTAACTGAATGTTTACTTTGGGAAGATCTTCTTGAAATGAGTTAAGGTTGGTTTTTATGTCTCTTACAGGCTTTGATGAAGCCATTGCTGAACTTGATACACTGAATGAAGACTCATACAAAGATAGCACACTCATCATGCAGTTGCTTAGAGGACAACCTCACAGTAAGCTACGCCTTTTATTTTCTTAGAATAACTGTGTTTAAAATCTAAGTTTGCAATTCTTTATTGTGAATCTTTGGGAAATACCTTTAGGAATAATAGTTGCAAGCCAAGGCTGTTGGTTATAGGAATAAAAGTAGACATACATTCTTGATATTGTCTTTCTATTTTCCTTGGCTAAACTTAAATAGAAATGTTCAATATAGACATATATTATACAAGTAATGTTAACAGTTTCACATGATGCAGGTAAAACTATTTAAAGGAGTATGAATTCATCATTTAAAGAGCCAGTTATCTTTGCCATTACTTATTTGACATTTAGAAGATTTCATATATGTGGGGAGGGGAAAGGAAGGAGTCAGATTGTTCCAGTAGCTATTCAAGGCTGAAAGGTAGAATGAGTGTATGTTTAAACTGAATGTGCTGTACTTCAGTCTGGTTGTTTTGTCTTTCTAGTTATGGACATCAGACAGCGCAGGAGAAGAATGTGATGCTGCGGAAGGTGCAGAAAATTAAGCTGCACCTGGAGTGTCATTCTCCTCCTCAAGAAATCTTTTTACACGTCTCATTCCTTATAGCTCCACTTGGATTTCCTATAGCAAAGAGAACCCATCCATATGTATGGAAATCAATTTATAGTCTTTTCACACTGCAGCTTTGGGAAAAAATCCATTCCTTGATTTGTGTTTGTCTTGGCCTTCCTGGTGTGCGGTTACTGCTGTAGAAAAGTATTAATACTGGCTTAAATTTCATATAAACAAATAATTTCCAAACACTTAAGTAGCAGACTAAAGTTATTTGGTATTTTTTTAAAGAATCTGAACCAGGTCCTTCAAGCAATTGTTTTGGTATTACAAAAAAGACACACACGTTTGAGTAATGCAACTAAAGAGTTTTGTGCAGTACAATTCTTCACATTCCCTTCTTATTCAGGGGTTACTTGGTTTGATTTTTACATGCTATTGTTAATTCCTTTCTGTAGGATATGGGAATATTGGGCTACATAGAAAGCATAGTAGTGTGGCTTCCTACATATGTGTACAGCAGGAGCTATTGAGTGTTTAAATACAGGGACTCTTCTTACTCTTCAGTTGCTGCTGTCCAATTGCTATCCCCTCCCAATAAAATATCACACTCCTGCCTTTGTAGTTCTGGTATTCACTTGATTATGTCTTAGAAGCAGCATGTTACTGCCAGAAAACAGGGAGTGCCTTTTTGGCAGACTAAATTGCATGTCATTTCTTAACACTGGAATGGGGGAAGTGGTCACATGTCCAAGTATAAAACTTTTCCATGCAGATTTGTGCACATGTATGAAGGTGTCAAGTTCGTCCAGTGATTTGTTCTGTAGGTAGATGGACCACTATTGTGTGTTGCTAATCATTGATTGTAGTCCCAAAAAAGCCTTGTGAAAATGTTAATGCCCTATGTAACAAAATAACATTAAATAAAATTACATTTTATAAACCATAAAATGTTGCTTTGTAACATTTGCATGCAGCTTCTCTAAAAAATACAGTTGTTTATTTAACAAGCTGGACTGCTGAATTGAAAGTAAAAACAAATTACCTATACTATGTTCTTTTCATAAACTCTGGGGACGAAACAATTCAACAGTCCCTAAATTCAATGATCTCAACCTTGGTTAATCTCAATATTTTGAGAACGTTCTTAGGAATATTTGTTGTTTTCCATTACCCTGTTGCTCATTTCAAACATTTTTATAGCCATTCATGTTGCAATCTGTTCTGAATGGCTCCCAAACGAAAGTTGAAAAAGCATGCAAAGCCACATTAAAACAAAACCTGACACCAAGTGAAGCTTATGATGTGCAGTCCCCTAACATTACCTTAGCGCTTGGGAAAAGAAAAACCAGAAGGCCTGGAGGGGAGAGGCCTGGCCTAACGTCAGTGGTGCAGAGTCTTCCATAAGGCAGGGGCTACCACGGAAAAAGCATGCTTGCTAGCTCCCACCAGATAGCAATATATAAGGGAAGAAATCAGGAACATGCTGATCCTGTCAGGACAGATGCCTGCATATCACCTGGCCCTGTGCCTTATAGGGCTTTAAAGGTGAAGACCACCTTAAATTGCAACCTAGGAAAAAAATCTGGAAGCTCAGTTCAAAACAACAGAGGTCTTAAATGGGCAAACCAAGGGTTTTCCATTACTTGCGGGCTGCTGCCTTCTGGACCAGTTGACTTTCTGGACAGTCCAGAAGAAGGCATTACAGTAATCCAAACCGGAAGAGACCAAGGCATGAGTGACCATGAGCAAGGCTCCCTGGTCCAGAGAAAGGTACAATTGGCACAGTAGACAAATCTGCGAAAGCCTCCCTCCCCATGGATGCCCCCCCTCCTCTAGCAGGAGCTATAAGTCCATGAGAACTCCCAAATTAACATTGCATATCAGCTCAGACCTTAGGGGGGGGGATAGCTTATTCAGAGTTAAAGAACAGTATCGCCTGGGGCTGTGTGTGTCCAAATCCCTTAGCCAGTCCACCTTGCCATGGATGGATAGGTTCTTCCTCATCCAGACCTTTTACAGCCTTCAAGCATTCTGACAGCAGGACCACAGCATCATTTGTTTGGTTAGGCCAGGGGTGGAGATCAATCAGAACAATTCTCTTAATCAGGTAAAGCCAAAAGGACTTCATTATTGTAAAAGGTTTTATTTCTTTTAAAAAACACAATGATTTCATCATTCGTCAATCATTAAAACATTGAAGTACAATTTTTTTTGTATGCCCCTCCCTCCCTCTACCCCCAACCCCCCTCCTCCTTTTCCCCCCCCCAACTTCCCAGAACCCGTACACGGTATGGATTTTTAACAAACACAGTCTAAAATCTATTGAGAAAAAGAAATAAAGAAATTAATGACATTCTACATTGACCTTAGCTTCTTCTTGCTGAAACTTTAAACAATTTAAATCATTTCTGATCTTAAGCATAGGCTAACTGGAATTTCTTGGTCCCATATTTATTTGTATATAGTCAATCCATTTTTTCCAGTCTCGTTTATATCTCTCATTGAGTGATCTTTAAGATATGCCGATATTTTAGCCATCTCGGCTAAAAGCCAAAAGGACTTCAATTATGAGATTACTAGCAAAAAGTTTGTTAAGGAATCCTACTGTCACTAATACTATATGTAGCCTGTCTCATAAGATTTTTTATCTCTTTAAAATTGAGTACTCGTATCTCCCCTTTTCTCCAAATTAAAGAAGCCACTTGAACTCTGGGGAGTATTTCATTGAACGTTGGGTTGGATAAGCAAAACGATGGATCATATTTAAGGGGCAAATATTATGGTAGTGAAATACGATTTTAAACTTTACGATACAAATTAGAAGTAGATCTATTTGCTTAGTTACCTTTATAAATAGAAGTGGGGCACATAAGTACAGTACAAGTACTGGTAGTTCTACAATGACTACAGTTGAGCCCAGAATTTATGTTGTTGACAGAGAAATTTGTTAAGTGGGTTTTTCCTCCCTTTCCAACCTTACTTGCCACATTTCTTAAGTGAAATAGTGCAGTTGTTAAATCAGTAACACGGATGTTAAAGTGAATCTCCCCAATCACTACTTGTCGGAAGCTTGCAAAAGTTGATCACGTGATCCCTGGATACTATAGCCATCGTAAATAAGAACCATGTTGTCAAGCATCTGGATTTAATTATGTGACCATAGAGATGCTGCAATGGTGGTAAGTGTGAAAAATGACCGTAAATCACTTTTTTCAGTGCTGTTTATAACTGAATGGTCACTCAGTGAACTGTTGTAAGTCAAGGACTAGCTGTACCGCAGCCCTTAAAATGCCACGTTATTCCAGGCCAGATTATTCTGACATACTAAGAAATAATTTGAAGTCAAGATTATTTTTTCTCTAACCTCTGCTCTCCATTAAATCAATTTACACCAAAAATTCCTAGTACAACAGATTCCTTTTGCAAAATGCTAGCCCAGGTTGGAGGCTTCATATCTGCTTCATGATTGCTATTTCCTGTATTCTGATACTTCAGTATTCTGGTACGGAATAAGGATTCTAGTCCTTGAACCTGTTCCCTAAAATGCAATACTGATAGTGACTTTGAACCTTTAAGCCTGCTGTTTTTGCTTGTAACTCCTTTGTAATTAGATTTGGAACGCTATACATTAATGATGTAATGAGAGCCAAGGTGGCGCAGTGGTTAAATGCAGCACTGCAGGCTACTTCAGCTGACTGCAGTTCGGCTGTTCAAATCTCACCGGCTCAGGGTTGACCAGCCTTCCATCCTTCCGAGGTGGGTAAAATGAGGACCCGGATTGTTGTTGGGGGCAATATGCTGACTCTGTAAACCGCTTAGAGAGGGCTGAAAGCCCTATGAAGCGGTATATAAGTCTAATTGCTATTGCTATTGCTATGATTGCCACTTTTATTCAACTTCCTGCCATACATTCAGAAACACTACAAGCACGTGGAATCAGCGTAGCACACAAGCCACCTATAGCCCTTCAAAACATCCCAAGCAAACCAAAAGACCCAGCGACCCAGAAGAAGAAAAAAAGGAATCATCATTCTATAAGATGCAGTGTAAGGATTGCAATCACCAGCATGTAGGAGAAATAGGCGGAAGACTGGCAGAATGCATCCATGAGCACCAAGTAGCAGTCAGAAGACATAATGAACATTCTTTAATTTTGCAACATACAGACATTTATCCATAGTTTCCATTGGGAAAACTCGATAATTCAAGTCAAAAAAAATGCCAGGGGATTTCTAGAAGCTGGTACTCTGACACATAAGCCATCGATAAACAATAGACAGTAACATCTATCTATATAGAGCAGTGTTCTCAACCTTGGCAACTTGAAGATGTCCTGACTTCAACTCCCAGAATTCCCGCGAATGCTGGCTGGGGAATTCTGGGAGTGAAGTCCGGACATCTTCAAGTTACCAAGGTTGAGAAACACTGATATAGAGAGTTATGTAAAAGAGACAATCAACCAGGCCAAATGGAACAAGCTCTCCTTGTACCGGTAGCCCTCGTCTTACAATAATTCACTTAGCGACCGTTCCAAGTAACAGTGGCCCTGAAAAACGTGGCTTACGACCGTTTTCCTCAGTTACGACCTTTGCAAGCATCCCCATGACCGTGTGATCAAAACTCAAAAGACGCTCGCCATTGGTCATATTTACGACCGTGGCTGTGCCCAGGGTCATGCGACACCACCACCCCCTTTTGTGACCTGACAAGCAAAGTCAACGGGGAAGCCAGATTCATTTAATGGCCGGCTTTAATACTATTACCAACTGCCGTTGCTACACTGGCAATAGAGGTCGTAAAAGGGGTGGGGGAAGAAACTCAACCAACGTCTCAATTTTGGGCCGCACTGTGGTCGTAAGTCGAGGATTACCTGCGACAATCAGGGACGGGCCGACTTAATTGCCCGCCTTTCAGCCAAGGGCGGGCTGCTGCCGAACGAGCTAACACACCCGTAGGAAACCTCCACCTGCCAAGCGTGAGTAAATGGCACAGGAGCCCCAGCAGAAAGTTTTTTTTTTTAAAGCATTTATTCCTTTAAAAAAAAGATTTTTATTAACAAACAGGTAAAATACACACACACAAAATTTAGGCCATGCAGGGGCAACTCTCTAGGCTGTGTTTTGAATCAAGGTTGGTTGAGTTCTCAGATGCCATGTGGTCAGTTGAGTAAAGGGCCAATATTATCACGCTTTAATCCATCCCCCTGGAGATGAAGTGGAGAGGTCTTTATTATGTAAAGTGGACTGGCTTGGCCTTCTTAATGGCCCATTGACAAAGTGGGGATGGGCAGGAGCTGCAGGCAGCTATTCTGCCTTTTAAAACACGTTTCTTCTTTTCACCTCTAGAGAAATATCTGCCTTTTCAATATTTCCTAGGATTTTCATTTTTTCTGGGAGAGGGCTGGGGGGGGGGGGATAAACTTCCTACACTTTATTCCCAGAGACCAGAGCTAACTGTCGCTGGTGGCTCCCCCTGTTTTACTTCGAGGGGGGGGGGCTGCTTAATAAGCAGGAGCGAAGCCAAAACGGAGCCGCTTCTATTTTTTTCTATCTTGCTTCTATTTTTTTCTCCCTCGCTAACTCTCTCTTTCTTTCTCATTCTCTCTCCCTTCTCTCTTATTCTTCTCCTCCTCTCATTCTCTCTTTCATTTCTTCTCCTCTCTTCTCTCATTCTCTCTCATTCTTTCTCTCCTCTTTCTTTTCTCATCTTCTTATCCTCCTTTCTCATTCTCTCTTCTTCATTCTCCTTTCTCCTTCTCCTCTCTCTCTTCCTCATTCTCTCTTCATTCTTTTCTTTCTCTCTTTCTTTCTCATCTCTTCTCTCTCTCCTTCATTCTCTCTTCTCTTCTCTTCTCTCCCTCTTTCTTTTTCTTTCTTCCTCTTTCTCATTTCTCTCCTCTCCTTCTCTCTCTCTTCTCTCTCCTTTCTTTTCTCATTCTCTCTCATTCTCATTCTCTTCATTTCTTTTCTCTCTCTTTCTCATTTCTCTCTCCTTCATTCTCTTCTCTTATTTCTTTCTTCTCTCTCTTTCTCTTTCTCTCCTCATTCTCTCTCTCATTCTTCTCTCTTTCTTTCTCTCTCTTTCATTCTCTCTCTTTTCATTCTCTCTCCTCTCATTCTCCTAAAAAATTCTTCCTCTCATCTCTCTCTCATCTCTCTCTCCTTCTCTTTTTCCTTCTTTCTTTCTCATTATCTCCTCTCTTCCTCTGTTCTCTCTCTTCTCTTTCTCTTCTTTTTCTCTTCTTTCTTCCTCTTTTCTTTTCTCTCTCTCCTTCTCTCTTCATTCTCATTCTCTCCTTCTTTCTTCTTCTCTCTCATTCTCATTCTCTCTCATTCTCTTCTCTCCTCTCTTCTCGCATTTTCTCTCTCTCATTCTCTTTCTCTCTCATTCTCTTTCTCTCCTCTCTCTTTCTCTTTTCTCTCCTCCTTTTCTCTCTCTTTCCTTTCTCCTTTCTTTCTCATTCTCTTCTTTCATTCTCTCCTCTCTTTCTTTCTCATTCTCTCTCTCCTCTCATTCTCTTTCTCTTCTTTCTTTTCCTCTCTCTTTTTCTTCTCCTTCTTCTCTTCTCTCATTCTCTCTCCTTCTTTCTCTTCTCTCTCTCTTCCTCTCTTTCTCTTCTCTCTTCCTTCATTCTCCTAAAAAATTTCCTCTTCCTCTCATTCTCTCTCTCCTTTTCATCTCTCCCTCTTTTTCTTTCTCTCTTCTTTCTCTCTTCTCTTCCTCTCTCTCTCCTCTCTTTCTCTTCATCTCTTCTCTCCTCTTTTCTTTCTCATTCTCATTCTTCCATTTCTTTCTCCTTTTCTCTCTCTCATTCTTCTCTTTTTCCTCTCTCCTTTCTTTCTCATTCTCTCTCTCATTCTATTCTCTCATTCTCTTTCTCTCCTCTCTTTCTCATTTTCTCTTCCTCTCATTCTCTTTCTCTCTCATTCTCTTTCTCTCCTCTCTCTTCTCATTTTCTCTCTCTCTCATTCTCTCTCTCATTTCTTCTCTCCTTCTTTCTCATTCTCTCTCTCATTCTCATTCTCTCCTCTCTTCTTTCTCATTCTCTCTCTCCTCTCATTCTTTCTCTCTCATTCTCTTTTCCTCTCTCTTTCTCATTCTTTCTCCTCTCATTCTCTCTCATTCTCATTCTCTCCTTCTTTCTCATTCTCTCTCTCATTCTCTCCTCTCTTTCTCATTCTCTCCTTCTTTCTTCTCTCTCATTCTCTCTCTCCTCTCATTCTCCTAAAAAATTCTCCTCTCCTCTCATTCTCTCTCTCCTCTCATTCTTCTCTCATTCTCTTTCTTTCCTCTCTTCTTTCATTCTCTCTCCTCTCTTCTCTATTCTCTCTCTCATTCTCTTCTCCTCTCTTTTCTTTCTCATTCTCTCTCTCCTCTCATTCTCCTCTCTCTCATTCTTTCTCTCCTCTCTCTTTCTCATTTTCTCTCTCTACATTCTCTCTCTACATTCTCTCCTTTCTCTCTACATTCTCTCTCTCATTCTCATTCTCTCTCATTCTCTCTCTCTCCCTCCCTCCCCTCCCTTCCGAGCGGAACAGATGGCGGCCGCGGTGCGTCCCATCATGCTCCGCGCGAGGCCGGCTCGGCTTCCGCGTGAGGGGAGAGAGAGAGAGAGAGCCGCCATGGGGCGGAGGAGGAAGGTTGGACGGCGGCTGATGTGAAGGGAGGAATAGAAGGGATTTGCCGCCGCCGCCGCCGCGCGCCGGGGAGCATGCCGCCTCAGTCCCGCTCCGGTCGGCGGCTGCTATTGCTGCTGAGCTTCTCGCTTTGCTGCTATGCTGCTGCTCGGGGTTTCCGCCAGCGACCCCGCGGCGGGCACGGGAGCCGCGATTCGGTGAGTCCCGAGGACAGAAGCCCGAGGAATCTTTCCCTCTCGGCTCGGGCTGTTTTGGTTCCCTGGGGGACGGCCGCAAACCGGGACGAGTCCTCGGCTGGATGCGACCGGGGTCTCCGGGAGGCTTCCTCCGGGATTGAAGCCCTCATCTGTTGGGGGGGTGCAGTGTAAGGGGAGGCGGTGAGGCAGTTTCTGTCGAGAAGCTGAATCGTTTCTAACGTCGGGGAAACGACTGAAGTGGCGGTTGTTTTGAGCAGGGGTCTCCAACCTTGGCCACTTTAAGACCTGTGGACTTCAACTCCAGAATTCCTCAGCCAGCTTTGCTGGTCTTAAAAGTGGCCAAGGTTGGAGAAGCTGGCTGAGGAATTCTGGGAGTTGCAGTCCACAGGTCTTAAAAGTGGCCAAGGTTGGAGAAGCTGGCTGAGGAATTCTGGGAGTTGCAGTCCACAGGTCTTAAAAGTGGCCAAGGTTGGAGAAGCTGGCTGAGGAATTTGGGAGTTGAAGTCCACAGGTCTTAAAGTGGCCAAGGTTGGAGAAGCTGGCTGAGGAATTCTGGGAGTTGAAGTCCACAGGTCTTAAAAGTGGCCAAGGTTGGAGAAGCTGGCTGAGGAATTCTGGGAGTTGAAGTCCACAGGTCTTAAAGTGGCCAAGGTTGGAGAAGCTGGCTGAGGAATTCTGGGAGTTGAAGTCCACAGGTCTTAAAAGTGGCCAAGGTTGGAGAAGCTGGCTGAGGAATTCTGGGAGTTGAAGTCCACAGGTCTTAAAAGTGGCCAAGGTTGGAGAAGCTGGCTGAGGAATTCTGGGAGTTGCAGTCCACAGGTCTTAAAAGTGGCCAAGGTTGGAGAAGCTGGCTGAGGAATTCTGGGAGTTGAAGTCCACAGGTCTTAAAGTGGCCAAGGTTGGAGAAGCTGGCTGAGGAATTCTGGGAGTTGAAGTCCACAGGTCTTAAAAGTGGCCAAGGTTGGAGAAGCTGGCTGAGGAATTCTGGGAGTTGAAGTCCACAGGTCTTAAAGTGGCCAAGGTTGGAGAAGCTGGCTGAGGAATTCTGGGAGTTGAAGTCCACAGGTCTTAAAAGTGGCCAAGGTTGGAGAAGCTGGCTGAGGAATTCTGGGAGTTGAAGTCCACAGGTCTTAAAGTGGCCAAGGTTGGAGAAGCTGGCTGAGGAATTCTGGGAGTTGAAGTCCACAGGTCTTAAAAGTGGCCAAGGTTGGAGAAGCTGGCTGAGGAATTCTGGGAGTTGAAGTCCACAGGTCTTAAAAGTGGCCAAGGTTGGAGAAGCTGGCTGAGGAATTCTGGGAGTTGAAGTCCACAGGTCTTAAAAGTGGCCAAGGTTGGAGAAGCTGGCTGAGGAATTCTGGGAGTTGAAGTCCACAGGTCTTAAAGTGGCCAAGGTTGGAGAAGCTGGCTGAGGAATTCTGGGAGTGAAGTCCACAGGTCTTAAAGTGGCCAAGGTTGGAGACCCCTGGTTTTGAGAGTCCTAACGGACGAACATCGGGGATCAGCCGGACGTTGCCTGGGAAGAGAGAACTTTTGGGGAACTTTTGAGGGGTCATTGGCCAGGGGGGGCTGCTGCTGTTGCTACTCCTAGTTGTAAACCGGTTGTAGGGAGTATGTAAGAAAAAAAGGAGGAAGACCTCCTTGCGTAGGAGGAGGATGAGTGCTGGAATTGCATTGCCTACAAAATCCAGCAGTTCCACATACAGGCATTCCTCGGCTTACGGCCCCAATCGAACCCAACATTTTGTTGTTAAATGAGTCTTTCCCCCATGTTATGACTTTACAAATAGAAATGGAGTAGAGATTGGGTAGAAATACAATTAGTCATTGATTTAGGATTACAGTTGAGCCCAAAAGCTTTACAGTATAATAACCACAGACATCAATCAAGAGTTTTCACTCGAGGTTGTATTATTATATGTCATTGTATTGTATTATTATTGTTTGTTATATTATTATCATCATCATCATCATCTTATTTCTGTAAGCCGCCCGGAGTCCTTCGGGATTGGGCAGCCTATAAATTTAATAAATAGAAATAGAAATAGAAATATTGAACAATACTGTACTGTATGGATAGGCGCAAAAGAGCTACAGATGCTCATGAAAGATCTTTTTAAAGATCTTAAATGTGTACTATTTTTTTCCTGGTACAAGAAACACTTGCTTGTAACTCTTAAGAAATATCTTTGGAATGGGGTGTGGAGTTTTGAGTTTCAGTTCCTGATTCTGTTACAATTTTCCAGTATAACCATTTATTTATGCTCCGTGTCATTTCCATAGAGCGCTGGAGAGGATATACCGTAATTATGGGCATATACATTTCATATTGGCACTTTCTCGTGAGTGAAATGAAACATTAAAAGGGGAACAATATTCCACTTAACAAAAGCTCAACATTTTCAGGGGCACGAGTGATGAACATGGTACAGTTTTCTAAAGTAAATCACAAAAATCCAAATTAGTGAGGCATGATTTATATAGTGCAGCTTCAATGAAAGATATGCTTGGATATGCTCCTTTTTAAGGAGTATCATGTTCCATTTAGCTATAAGCCAATACTTCACTCTATATTTGTTGTGCTTAAGCCTTCACGTTTTTTTCCCCCGCAGAGAGATTGGAGTCTGTTCTTTCAGACTATGATATTCTTTCAGTATCCAACATCCAACAACATTCAGTAAGACGAAGAGATCTCCAACCTCAATCCCATATAGAGAAGTTGTTAGTTTTTCAGCGTTACGTAGGTATGATTTTTTTTTTCCTAATTAAATGCAGAATCTGGGTGGATCAGCCTTGTTTATGTATTGCTACAATCAGGTATTATCTGGATTGAAGGGAACATTATGTCTATTAGGAATGAAAAGGAAATTATTTTAGGCTCCTTTATAATGTCATTGGCTTTCACCTACAAGGTAAATGTATTGGCAAGCCTGATACTTCATCAACTAAAGCTCAAATAATATGCAAGGCTTTAAATCTCTTTTAATAATGTATTGATGTATGTTCTTAAACATTTATCCCAGGTTTGAAAATTGAAAAACAGTTTATGCTCAAACTGTTAGTAAATATTCTTTTTTTAAAAAAAATTATTATTTATTTTCAAAACAAACATACAACTCCTCCTTCTTTACATATTGTAGAAAGTGTATCAGCTGGTTACAAAAGGCTTTTGTGCATCTCTTCCACCGTCATCAAATATGATTCATATCAATTCAAATATCTTAACTCAAGCATTTACTATATTAACATCATCATACCTCCACTTTTATTTGACTACAGTTATTTAAACATCCTTCATCCTTAAATATACCAAGATTCAATACATAACCACATGCTGGCATTTCATGTACTTGAGAGACTGCCTGCTGCCAATTACCTCCCACAGACCCATTAGATCTCACAGGGTTGGCCTCCTCCGGGTGCCATCTACCAGCCAATGCCACCTGGCTATTACCCGGGGAGGGCCTTCTCTGTGGCAGCTCCGGCCCTCTGGAATGAACTCCCCGCAGGGATTCGGACCCTCACCTCTCTCCAGGCCTTCTGAAAAGCCGTCAAAACCTGGCTTTGCCGGCAGGCCTGGGGGTGATGAGTTCCCTCCCCTCTCGACATGTATGGCTGTGCGACTGTTGTTTACTTTTATTATTTGTATTTTGTCTTTTTATGTTCCCCTTTTTCCCCCTTGAATTGTTTGCCGCCCTGAGTCCTCCCGGAGAAGAGCGGCATACAAATAATAAAATTCTATTCTATTCTATTCTATTTGTAAAATCCTCCATTAACATTAAGTCCTCATATCCTGTTTTAGCTAAACATCCATAATATTTAATACCAATCTTTTCTAATCCTTCATGTATATAATTTATTATCATTATCCTTTGTTTATTTAGTAAATATTAGTAAATATTCTTGATGCTGTTTGTCATCAATTCCATAGAGCCGTGATTGTGAAACCTATGGCATGCATGCCGGAAGTAGCATGTAGACCAAGCTGGTCTTTGCACGTACGAAAGCACCGGAAACCATAAGAGCAGCTTCCCGACATGCATGTCCATGGCAGGAAGTGAGCTTCCAGTTTCCAGCCCACACCCGCACGTCAGCCAGCTGGTCTTAACACACGCGTGCCAGAAACTGGAAGACAGGTGACCAGCGCATACATGCTCGCCGGAAACTGGAAGCTCAGCTTCTCGGCGTGTGCATGCACACACCGGGAAGCTGCTCTTCGGTTTCTGGTGCTCCTGCGTGTGTGTGCTGGAGAGCTGCTCTTCTGTTTTCCAGTGCTCCTGAGCGTGCCCTCTCCCGTTTTGGCACTCGGTGCCAAAAGGGGTGCCAACACTGCCATAGTATGCAACAATTCCTAATATTTTGTGCATTAAAAAAAAAAATCAACTGTTTTAGATATATCTGAAATTAATTTTTTGCAGGCATTTTGAGTATATTTAACGTCAACAGCAGACCATTTTTCAAAAAACTTCCAAGCCCTTATTCTTGATGGCCGAGGCAATGAAAGAGAGTATCATGTACAATGGCAGGAATTTTTCACAGGCCATATTGTTGGTAAGTGCGTACAAGTAAGTTGCTTGTTTGCTAGCATTGTTGTTCAGTTGCTAAGATGTGTCCAACTCTTCGCAGCCCCATGGACCACACCAGGCTCCCGTGTGCTCCACTATTTCCCGGAGTTTGCCCAAATTCACGCTCCTTGTGGCAATGACGTTATGCAAACATCTCATCCAATTACCTCCACTAGACCGATTAGATCCCACAGATTAGGCCTCCTCCGAATTCCATCCGCCGGCCAGTGTCGACTGGCGACTACCCGGAGGAGAGCCTTCTCTGTGGCTGCTCCGACCCTCTGGAAGGAGCTCCCCGTGGAGATTCGAACCCTCACCACCCTCCAGGCCTTCCGCAAAGCCCTTAAAACCTGGCTGTTCCGACAGGCCTGGGGCTAAAGAGCTGTTGCCCCCGTCTCGAATTGGTATGACTGTTGTGTTTTAATTATGCATTGCTTCTTTTATGTCGTTTAAATTCTTGTTTGTATCCCCCTTCCCTGGTTGAGTTGTGAGACGCCCTGAGTCCCCTTCGGGGGGAAAAGGGCGGCATATAAATAAAATCAACATTCAACATTCATCCTCTGTAGTCTCCTTCTCCCTTTGCCTTCAATCTTTCTCAGCATCAGGGTGTTTTCCAGTGAGTCCTCTCTTCTCATGAGGTGGCCAAAGTATTTGAGCTTCAACTGCAGGATCTGCAGCCCTTCCAAAGAATACCCAGGGTTGATTTCCTTTAGGATTAGTAGTATATGAAAAATATTGGATTTTTTTTAAAAAATGGACAAACTGTCATGCTGGAATACCATAAACAACTTTCTGTTTTGAGAAAATTAATCTCAGAATACGAGGAACTGCTATTAGAACAGCCAAACCGTACTACAGATTTTACATACTACAGATTTATCATTTGGAGGTTTGTCAAACTGAGCAGAATCCTAGCTAGAGGATCACCCGAACCCGTGAGAAACCCCCAGCAGCTCGGCCCTGGAGCATGTCCTTGATATAGTCAGTCAATATACCCCAAAGATTTTCCTTGAATCTCATGAGATAACCCCAAATTCATAATATGTAATTTTTTTTTGCAAATGGGTGCTGACATGTTGCAATCGAATATGTTTGGCTTTAAATAACTCGTGTAGGATATGTGTTATGTTTCAGTATAAAGTAACTTGCTGAACTAAATTAATAGATCCATTTTCCCCCTTATATTCAGGTCAGAGTAATTCCAAAGTGATCGCTCACATAGGTGAAGATGATTTCACAGTGAGGATCAACACAGATGATGAAGAGGAATATAATGTTGAGGTATATCTCATTGCAAAAATCTACACGTGGACAAATAATTGCTTAACTTTCTTTTAATAGATTGCAATATTAAATTTTGATACAACTAGTTTTATCAAGAAGTAGCCTGAATGGAAAATTATGCATATAGGTAAAATTCTTCCTGGCTTTGGAATATGATGCTTATGCAAAATCTAAAAAAAACAAAAACACATTATACCATTCTGGTTTTCTCTCTTGCTGTAACTATTCATCTGCTATAGGATCAGTCTTGCTAATTTTCGGCCCCCGTGGCCTTCTGCAGCACTCCGCCGGCTGAAAACGGGCCACAAGGGTGCTGTGCGCAGTCCCCCGCGTCCCACTTTGGCTCGCAGAATCATTGTGGTGATTGTGGTGACAGGTCCTTTGATATTTCCAGGCCAGTTCTGCAGGCCAGATCTAAGCATCTCGCGGGCCGGATCCAGCCCACAGACTTTGAATTTGACACCCCTGGCTTAGAAAATTTGTTTAAAAACGGCCATAAATTTGTTTTAACCTGCAAGCTACCTGGAAAAGGGGACATATGATCCAGATCCAAAGTTTTGATTGACAGCCCCTCCCTGATGCCTGTGGTCACATGACTGAACTTCAGGTTCTTTCCAACATTCATGATTGCTTGTAGCGTCCTGTGCTCACGTGGCTGCATTTCAAGCCAGTTTTGCTGAGAACCGCAAATACTTTCAGTTCACTTCGTGACCTCAATGCTCACTTAGTGACCACTGCTGCAAAAAAACTAGAAAAAAAGCTATAGCACTTAAACTTATATATTAACTCCATGGTGTGCTACAACACTTTCTGAACGGTTTACAAATGCCACCATATTGCCCCCAACAATCTGACTCCTCACTTTGCTGACCTGAAGAATGGAAAGCTAAGTCAGCCTTGAGCCAGTCAAG
Organism: Thamnophis elegans; assembly: GCF_009769535.1. Classification (NCBI taxonomy): domain Eukaryota; kingdom Metazoa; phylum Chordata; class Lepidosauria; order Squamata; family Natricidae; genus Thamnophis; species Thamnophis elegans. Next base: position 4,996,175 of record NC_045543.1, on the reverse strand, counting down.
ATCAAACTCCTGGCTGTGGACAGAATTTGCTTGCAGTACTGCATTGTAACCACTGCGCCACCATGGGTGTTTAAAATGGTTTTACGACTGCTGTAATTAACAGCCATAATGGGCAGCCTCCATTATGGTCATAACTTGAGGACTATCCGTTTTCCAGTTAGCAACCTTTTTGAGCATCTTCTATATTTAAGGTCCAGTCAATTTTTTATCCATAGTTCCATGTAATAACTTCCTTTCTCTCATTGTAATCTCAGTGTTTTTCAAATATTTTGCAAAACAGTCTAAGAAACGGTTTCCTCGGTTCTTATAATTGCACCTGTGCCATTTTATTTTTTGCCTTTGTGAACTTTGCCCAGAAAAACAAATTATAGTTTGTTTAGGTTTGGATAAAGCATAAAAGTGTAGTTAGTGTAAAACTGAAGTGATAAGTTAACAAATTTCTCGTAAAGTGGATGTTGGAATGAGTAGGAATAGTATATGGCCTAAATCCTGGCTCAGTACTAATAGTAATTCTAAAATATAATGAAATTATGTTGAAACTCATCAAGGTTCACATCGAATGGAGCTATTTATTTTAAAATGTAGCATTATTTTTAAATTCATGATTTTGGCAATCTTTTAAAGAGAATGGATAGGGTATTAGCTATCTTAACTAGTAGATAATTTTACCTCATGTGAAAAAAACTCCAATCTATTGTATACTTACAAAGCTCCATAAGGTGTTTGGAACAGAATTAGATATACATCACAATCATAAATAATTATTTGAAGAATATTAAGGTTTAGCGTATTTAGTTCTTCAGACTTCTGAACTGACAATTTTTGAAGTTGCTCCACTTAAGCTGAATTTACTTAAAATGTGTTCTGTTGAACTTAGTGTAGCTTATTTTGAGCAGACCTAAAAAAGATTTCTGTGATACTATTTTTCTATTCTAGCCCTTATGGAGATTTCTCAACAACACAGAAGATGGAAGGCTTTTGATATATAAATCTGAAGATATTAAGGATATCTCACGATTGCAATCCCCAAAATATGTGGTTATGTCAAACTAGAAGAAGAGAGTCTTTGGGGAGGAGGGCTCAAGGATAATCATGTAACTAAAGGTAAGCATCCAATTATTTGCAGTATCTTTTCAAAATTATGTAAGATTCTTCTGTAACAGCATAGGGAGTACAGGTGGTTCCACCACAAAACCGCAGACAACAAAATCGCGGTCGATGAAAGCGCGTATGTGACGTCATCACAGCGCGACGAAAAAGATCGAAAATGTAAAAATAAAGCGAAAACCTTACCCTAACCCCCCCAAACCTAACCCTAAACCTAACCCTTAACCTAACCCTAAACCTAACCCTTAACGTAACAAAAAACCTAACGCTAACCCTTAACCTAACGCTAAACGTAACACTAACGCTCTAACCCTAACCCTTAACCTAACCCTAACGCTTAACCTAACCCTGACCTTTATGTGAATCGGCTTGCTGTAATTTAATTTTTATTTCATTTTCGATCTTTTTCATCGCGTTGTGATGACGTCACATACGCGATTTCGTCGACCGCGCTTTTGTGGAACGCGCTTTTGACGGGTCACGAGTACAGGTAATCCTCAAGTTACAACCATTTGTTCACCAACTGTTCAAAATTACAATAGGGGTAAAGAATGGACTTATAGCCCATGTCCTTGTTATGGTTATTGCAGCATGCCCATCACCATCTGATCAAAATTTGGGTGCTTGGCAGCCCCCTTGCCCTCACCACCTCAGAGGCCATTGTTTCTTACCCATGGCTAAAGTTGTGCTGCCTTTATGGAGAGATTTACGAAGATGGCGCAACTTAGCCGTGTGTCAAAAATGGAGAAGCTAGTGAAAAAGGTTGAAAAGGAAGCAGCAATGTGAGGTGATGACCTTCTGCTTCAGTCAGTGGCTGGACACAAGAGGTTGAAAGGCTGGTGCGGGGAGCTGGAGAGAAGGGAGCTGAGTGAGTTTTATGGTTCCGGAATCACTTGCCATCCCACAAAAGTAAGTGAGTTGGAAGTAGTCCATTATCTTACTGGGAATCCGGGCTACAGGCTATAGCCCGGGATACTTAGATAAGATAACCTTTATTCTCACTTTTTTCTGTGAACACACTGGCACACATTAAAAATGAAACTCTGATGACCACTTTCAAAATAAAATGTGTACGTATGTATAAGTGTGTGGTATCAGGGTGGGTTCCTGCCAGTTCTAAGCTCTTCTATAGAAGGAGTTCTACAAATCTACTGTGCCATTTAGAACTGGTTCCAGCTCCCTCCCCCCGCCCGTCCGCACATCATCAAGATGAAGAGCAAGTGGAGGAATTCTGGGAGTTGAAGTCCACAAGTCTTAAAAGTGTCACGTTTGAACACCCCTGAGGGGTTTTTTTTCTAAAGGGTTAGGGGTGCGAGGGTCTTGTAACTTGACAGCTTTAAGACTTGCACACTTCATTGCCAGAGTTCCTGAGCCAACATGACTGGAGAGGAATTCTGGGAGTTGAAATCCACAAGTCTTAAAGGTGTCACGTTTGAACACCCCTGAGGGTTTTTTTTTCTAAAGGGTTAGGGGTGCAAGGGTCTTGTAACTTGACAGCTTTAAGACTTGCGTGCTTCAAACGTCAGCATTTCTGAGCCAACATTTTGGTTGCTAAGCAAGAGTGTTGTTAAGTGCGTTTTACCACATTTTACAAGTTGGCCATGCCCACCCAGTCACATGGCTGACAAGTCACTCCCAACCAGTCACATGGCTGGCAAGCCACTCCCCAAAGCAGGCCCCACCCACAGAAGAGGTTTTACAATTTTTTGAAACCCACCACTGGTGTGTATATGTGTGTGTATCTATACCTATACATATGCTATACAGACACATTAATCACAGACCATTTAGAATACATGGTGGAAAAAAGTCTTGAGAGAGTTAACAAGGCTGATACTATATAGTATAAAGCAGTGGTGAAATTCAATTTTTTTTACTACCAGTTCTGTGGGCGTGACGGGGAAGGATACTGCAAAATCCCCATTCCCACCCACTCTGGGGCCAGCCAGAGGTGGTATTTGCCGGTTCTCCGAACTACTCAAAATTTCCACTGCCAGTTCTCCAGAACCTGCTGAATTCCTGCTTCTGTGCTTTCCTTACTGTATGGGATTGGGGGGGGGGGGAGGGGGAGGAGAGAGAAAAACACTTTTAAAATAATCGCTCTTTTCACAGTCTCATTCTCTGCATAAGTCACCCAATTATGACCGTGGAAATAAAATTGAAGGAAGTTGTCTTGTAAGCCCACTTGATTCTTTAAAAATGGGGTTTAACAAATGTGGGATTAACAATGAATAAATAACCGTAAGCAATTTCTGCAATTCCCTAAGTTTTTCTGTTTTACTTGCGCTGAACAGACAGATAATGTTATGATTAACTGTTCCCATGTTATGGAAATTCTTGATACAATAGCTGTAAATACGTTACCTGATGATATTCCAATTATCATGATAGAAAATGTTCCTCGGAGGAGAAGAGCTATTCCAGACCCCTTGAAAAATACTTGCAAGATGTTAGTGGTGGCAGATCATCGTTTCTTTAAGAATATGGGCCGTGGGGAAGAAAGTACTACCATTAATTACTTAGTAAGTGGAATTATCTGCTGTCAGTTGGCTGATAAAGTATGCCCAATTATTTTGCTACCTTTAAGATTTGGCGAGATTGAGTAAGAGGGTATAACTAAATATTTAAGTAGTATTCAGTAGATATGATTAAGGATGTACATTTGAAAAATGCTTGGAATAGACAGTATTAGCATACAGATAGTCCCTAACTTACAACAGTTCATTTAGCGACCATTCGAAGTTACAACAAAGCTACAAAGTTACACTGAAGAATGTGACTTACGACTGCTTTTCACACTTGCGACCGTGGCAGCATCCCCATGGTCCCATTATCAGAGTTCAGATCCTTGGCAACTGACTCATATTTTCAGCATTCAAGGGTCATGTGATCTACTTTTGCGACCTTCTGGGGAAGCCAGATTCACTTAACAACCCTGTTACTAACTTAAGAACTACAGCGATTCACTTAACAACTGTGGCAAGAAAAGGTCGTAAAATGGGGCAAGATTAACTTAACTGCCTCACTTAACAACATAAATTTTGGGCACAATTGTGGTCAAAGAACCTGTAAGTTTATTGTAAATGGCACAATCTCACCTGTTTGTGAGTTCGTGCCAATTACGTTCTTTAGTCCAACGTACCTCCATTTTTATGGAGAAAATGGGTTCCACCACAAAACCGTGTTCGACTAAAGCGCGCTCGACGAAACCGCGTACCTGACGTCATCACAGCGTGATGAAAAAAGCACGCTGTGAGCGCTAAAGCTAAAATTAACACCTAAACCTAACCCCCGAAACCTAACCCGAAACCTAACCCTAACCTAACCCGAAACCTAACCCTTAACCTAATGCTAACCCTAACGCTAACCCTTAACCTAACCCTAAACCTAACCCTTAACCTGATGCTAAACCTAACGCTAACCCTTCACCTAACCCTAAACCTAACCCTAATGCTTAACCTAACCCTAAACCTAACCCTAACCCTTAACCTAACCCTAAACCTAACCCTTACCTTAACGTGAATCGGCTTGCTTTCAAAGCGCTTTTTAAAGCGCCCTTTTTCTCCGCGGTCGCTGTTGTCGCCCTGTTGATGATGTCAGCGACTCGCTTTAATCGGGCGCGCTTTAGTGGACCGCGGTTTTGTCGTGCCATGGAAAAATGACGAGGAGGAACAGTATTATTATTTTATTTATTTCACAGTTTTTAAATACTACTGATGGCAGCAACCATACTAATACTCCTGCCTCTTTTTCCCACCACAGCAATGAGTCCCATCATCCCGGCGATTTTTATAAGGGAGGCCTAGGATTCATAAAGTCTCTTGGTTTTGGGCCAACACCTTCATCATGACACCAAACTGGGCTTTCATATATGAATGCTGCTTTGAAATCCTGCTTGATTAGTGTTGTTGTTGTGTTGTTGTTATTATATTTATATGCTGCCCTTTTCCCCCGAAGGGGACTCAGGGCGGCTCACAACTCAAACCAGGGAAGGGGGATACAAACAAAAATTAAAACGACACAAACAATACATAATTTAAAACACACAACAGTCATACCATTCGAGGGGGGGGGGGCAACAGCTCTTTAGCCCCAGGCCTGTCGGAACAGCCAGGTTTTAAGGGCTTTGCGGAAGGCCTGGAGGGTGGTGAGGGTTCGAATCTCCACGGGGAGTTCGTTCCAGAGGGTCGGAGCAGCCACAGAGAAGGCTCTCTCGGGTAGTCGCCAGTCGACACTGGCCGGCGGATGGAATTCGGAGGAGGCCTAATCTGTGGGATCTAATCGGTCTAGTGGAGGTAATTGGCATACAATTGTAATTGTAATACAAATTCAATGATTTAAATAAGTAGAATGCTATTATTCCCTTCTCATGCACAGCAGAACGTGCATTTATGTATAAACAGCCCACAGTGTTAGGTTCTAATGACATGGGTTGACTGGAACCCCTTGTTTTCCGTTCTGCACTTAGATTGAATTAATAGACAGAGTGGATGACATCTATCGCAATACCTCGTGGGACAACGCCCAGTTCAAAGGATATGGCATACAGATAGAGCAGGTATTAAAACACCTCCCAGAAGAAACGGGAACATTTTTTCTGGACACCAGAGTGCATTCAATTCCATATTTTATTCTATAATTTAACTGTACTGTGTGATACACGTAAACCATGCGATGAATAATGATGATCCTGAAGGTTATTTCTTTCTTGTTCTCCTTCCCCTTTTTCTTTCTAATAGAAATGCAGATAGAGGAAGTAGCCAGGTAGTAACTTAACACAACAAGAAGAGAGGCAGCCACAGGCATTATTAATGAGGAAAAACTTTCTTGGTATATACTTTAAAAAAAAACCATTGGTGCTTCTACTTACTTTAAAAACCTATTCAAAACTTTCCTAAACTTTAAATGTACATGTTAAGTTATTAAAGAAAAGCATTAGTTGTTTTAAAAAATACACAGCATAAACAATAAGAGAGTAAGAGTAAGCATAAATTACTTCCCTACAATAAATTAGAAAAATTAAAATTAGAGCTTGCCATGTGAAGAGGACGTTCTACCTCTGCTGTAATATCTCCCCAAAATTCAACAATGTTTGTTTTATCATGTTTTTCCAAATCTTCATATTTAGTGGAGACAAAGCCATGTGAGAGGATATTACAACAGAGCTGTGAGTATTTCAGACAGAAAAAAAAATTGGCTACAGCAGTAATCATGAAGGGAAAACTCATTACAGTTGTCTTTGCTAATACGTCCACCCTCTCTTGCTTAAATTGGGAAACTCTAGCCAGGAAAAACTTTTCTCTTTTGGTATCCTGTTCTAATTTAGTTAGAGTTTTAATTTTGGAACTTCTTGTTGTTTATAGCGCTGTCTATATTTGTGTGAAATAATGAGTGCATTTGCCTCAGTGAATTATGCTGTTTCATATTAAAAGTTCTGCATCAAATACATTTCTTTTTAGTAATAAAGATGGTAAAGAGCAGGGTTACTAATCCATGTTTTCATTGCGAGGAGAAATCCTGACCAGATATTCAATATTTGATACGTAAAAAAAACAATTGTTTCCCCTTATAAAATAATAAAGGTAGCATATGCCTGGCAATATCCTGATTATTTCCTTGCCACTGTTACTCCCAAGAATGTTTTCTCTCTAAAATCAGTCTTACTGGATATAGTTGCAAATTCTATTCAACCTTCTAAAAGTATTTATTTACCAAGTTTAGAATTAAGGAGATTAAGCTACTATTAAGCTACTGAAATTTAAAAGCTTGATCTGGGCTTGCTATGCTGAATTTGTTTGGATTTATTTTACCCAAGAAACAGAAATATGTTTTCTTTCACCAGATGAATTATTTTAGAAACTTTCTGTTTGAGTGAAAGCTTGCGGGGGGGGAAAAAGTAACATACCGTATTTTTCAGAGTATAAGACGCACCACGGTTTTGAAGAGGCAAATTAAAAAAAATTTGTTTACACTCTGCAAACCTCTCAAAAACGGCCCGCTTTTTGTGAAAATGGGCCTGGTTTTTTTTTTTAAAAAGGGGCATGGATAGCCTTTAGGAGGCTTGTAGAGTGCTCCTGGGGGATGACCCCCCCCCCAAATGAGCAAAAAACAGCCTGTTTTTTGCTCATTTCTGCCCTCCCCAGCCCCAGGAGCTCTCTGAAGGGGGCAGGGTTTCGGGAGGGGAAAAATGCTGTATTCAGTGTATAAGATGCACCCAGATTTTCAGTCTCTTTTTTGAGGGCAAAAGGTGCACCTTATACTCCGAAAAATACGGTAATTTTAAGAATATGAATTGCTATGAGCCTTTGCTAATGAATAATTGTATTTTCTCGTTACTAAAAAGCTGAAGCACTATTTTGAACCCCTTTTCTGTTTTTACAACGCTTCTAAATATTTTATTTCTGTTTAATAAAGATTATTGTTCATAGTGAGCCAGAGGATGTACTTCCTAAACAAAAACACTATAACATGGCCAAAAGTCAGCCTGATGAAGAGAAGGATGCCTGGGAAGTCAAGCAGCTGCTAGAGGTAGGTTTTTGTGTGAGCGCGTGCATTTTAAATGATAAATTTAGGTATAAATAATTTCTTTCTTGACTCACTTAAGATTGGGCGGGGGGATCTCCAAATTGCAACATATTTTAAGGAAGTTGATAACTGAATAGTTCAGGAATAAATATATAACATTGCATCATAAAAACATTTTTTTAAAACAAAGGAAATAGCTTTAAAAATATGGCTCATGATTTAAAGTAAACTAAAGGCTTATCTAAGCTCTCAGAAGGGACGCGGTGGCTAAGACACTGAGCCTGTCGATCAGAAAGATCGGCAGTTCAGTGGTTCAAATCCCTAGGGTGATAACAGAGTGAGCTTCCCTTACTTGACTCAGCTTCTGCCAACCTAGCAGTTCGAAAGCATGTAAAAATACAAGTAGAAAAATAGGGGCCACCTTTGGTGGGAAGGTAACAGCGTTCCATGCACCTTCGGTGTTTAGTCATGCTGGCCATGAGATGTCTTGGGACAGTGCCAGCTCTTCGGCTTTGAAACAGAGATGAGCACCGCCCCCTAGGGTCGGGAACGACTAGCACATATGTGCAAGGGGAACCTTTATCTTAGCCTAAACACAGGACTGTGGCAGAAATGTTGATGCAGCGTGCTTTATCAAGTATATCAACTATTTTTCAATCCTCATTATGCAGAATTTCTATTAGGGGGTGTTTCCTTCCTTTCTGGAACGCTTCACTATGTGATCCTGAGTAAATTATGACAGAAAAACAATATCAGGCAAAATATTAAGAGCCGAGGTGGCGCAGTGGTTAGAGTGCAGCACTGCAGGCCACTTCAGCTGACTGTTAGCTGCAGTTCGGCGGTTCTAATCTCACCGGCTCAGGTTGACTCAGCCTTCCATCCTTCCGAGGTGGGTGAAATGAGGACCCAGACTGGGGGGCGATATGCTGACTCTGTAAACCGCTTAGAGAGGGCTGAAAGCCCTATGAAGCGGTATATAAGTCTAACTGCTATTGCTAACTGTCTTGGGCAGGGAAAATGGATCAGAGAAAGTGTTGTTTGGTGATGCTAGAAGTGGAATCTCTTATTTATTGTTCTCCTTTCCTAATTTATTGAACAAGCATCTCTAAACTAAAAAGTGTTTTGTTTTATTTGTCTCCCCCCCCAAGCAATTTAGTTATGACATAGCTGAAAAAGCAGCTACAGTGTGCCTTGCTCATCTACATACCAAGATTTTGATATGGGTACCCTCGGATTAGCTTAGGCATCTCAAAAACCAAACAGTCATGGTGGCATCTGTCCAAAAGGTAAATCTCTTTCTACTTTGTGTTTGTTTTTTCTTGTAAGAAATGAATGTAAATGTCTGAAGGAAAAAAAAGTATGTATCTATAGGTCCCCAACAAAACAGTTAAGTTTTGCTGGGGACCTATAGCAGAGGAACATTTGAAATGTTTGAGGCTGTGTTCTGGCACTTGCACAAAATCCCTGCCTGGAGATGGACTTGCTTGTTTACAAAGTGACTGTCATGGGAAACATAAACTCATCCACAAGCATTGCTTTATTTGAATGCTACCTGCTATCTCAATTTCTTATTGCCCCTGCTTAATTTTTTCCGGAAGATGTGTCCAAACATGCACTAGATTATATTTCCCATCATTTTCATTTTTCAGGTTTACGGGCCAAAAGGCATTATTGGGAATAAAATGTATGGTAAAAGGTAGTGAGTTATTTTCTAGCATTAACTTCATGCAAGTTCAGGCAGGACAGAAACACGTGTCAAAAGGCTTTCTGTTAAAAGTCTCAAAGCTGAAAAGAGACTTGAACTTTCCAGAATATCTAGTTTCTTCAGATTTAATAGGTATTAAGCATTAACTCCTAAAACACCGTCAACGAAGAGTGGCATGTTTGCAAGCTAGGAACCCTCCAGTGTACATTCGTTCCCTTCCCTGGTGAGAAAGCACAATTGAGGAAGCATCAGTCAAAGAGATTTATCAAGATGTGTTCCTAAAATTGTGAATCCACAATGGTCTAGCAGTGTCGGATGAATCTTGATATTATCTTCTCTTTCCTAGCTTATTCTAATTCGATACCAGGAAAAGCTGTCTATCTTAACAGTGGCTTAACCAGCACAAAGAACTATGGCAAAACGATCCTTACCAAGGTATTGCAAATTATGGATACCATTTTAAGGAAATCAGTAATAATGTTTTTCTGTGCTAATTTTCTGTTGATGCTTGCTGTTGAAGATGATCTTTCCTACCAACTATGGTGACCGAGCTGCTAAACTGGGGAAAAGGGGTCGGGCTGACTTAACTGTGGTCAAAACCCTTCTGAGCATTTGGAACCAGGTCCCCTTTCTTCTAATTTGCACATTTTTGCCCAATTTGGTGCTTAAAATCTTAATTGTGATTATATTCACTGTCAATTACATTTTGTTGGATCAGAGTATAACAATTAAGTACCGTTTTTTAGGAGTATAAGATGCACCGGGGTATAAGATGCACCGGAGTGTAAAACGCACCAAGGTTTTCAAGAGGCAATTGTGAGGGACTAGTGGAGTAAAATCCGCAGGGACTTGTTTTCTTTTGGGTCTAGGATGCCTACAGTTTCCCACTCAACACTACGAGTCTGTCCATGTCTTCTGAGAATAAGGAATGTATTCTGACTGATACCCGTGTTTTCCCCGAAAATAAGACAGGGTCTTATTTTCTTTTGACTGCCGAAATAAGCACTTGGCCTTATTTTCAGGGAGGTCTTATTAGTTTTGAGCTGCAGGAGGTGGTGAGCATAATCACCTCATGGCTGCTGCTGTGTTGCAATATTTTCAGGGAGGGCTTATTTTAGCGCATGCACCCAAAAGCCCGACTGGGCTTATTATCCAGGGAGGTCTTATTTTCGGGAAAACAAGGTAGTTGGTTTTCATGGATTGCACTCTGCTAGTCTTCCGCCTGCCTGTCTTGCATAGTGACTGTTATAAAGGACTTTGTAGTGTCCTACAATGATGCCAGATGGTTGTAATAATCTGCTGATCATTTGTGAGATATTTTGATACATTGCTGTGTTCTTTTCATAGCTTGTGGGTTATGCTGTAGTGTCTCGACTGGTCAGGCACTTTTTGCTAAAGTTGCATGGGTATCCATTTTATGGGGAGTTTTTGTATGGGGGGGGCTGCTTCTTTTTTCTGGGGTTCAGGATTGCCGCAGTGTGTTTGTACTTGTCTGAATAATGTTCTCACCCAGCTCCTCTTGTGTGAGGTTGGATTGTTACTTGGTTCATGGAGAACTTGGTTGGTGTGGGTTAGTTAGATCTTGAGATTTGAGATTGAGATTTGAGATTTAGTTTATTTGTATGCCGCCCTTCTCCGGGAGAGACTCAGGGCGGCGAACAACTCAGAAGGGGGAAAGGGGACATAAACACAATACACATAATTAAAATAAACAAGAATCATACAGCCATACAAGTCGAGAGGGGAGGGGAACTCATCAACCCCAGGCCTGCCGGCACAGCCAGGTTTTGACGGCTTTCCGGAAGGCCTGGAGAGAGGTGAGGGTCCGAATCTCCGCGGGGAGTTCATTCCAAAGGGCCGGAGCTGCTACAGAGAAGGCCCTCCCCCGGGTGGTAGCCAGGTGGCATTGGCTGGTGGACGGAACCCGGAGGAGGCCGACCCTGTGTGATCTAACGGGTCTATGGGGAGGTAATTGGCAGCAGGCGGTCTCTCAAGTACCCAGGTCCAATACCATGAAGATCTGCATTTCTAATTTGCTGTTGTTTCCTTTGCTGATGAGGATAGCCAGGAAAAGCCGTGTGTTGTTGTTTGCTTCCCTTGTGAATTTGTAGTCATTGGAAAATGCTGTTGTTCGGTACATGTATCTTCTCTAGTTCATTTTTTAATGTGACAAATAAATGTGGGAGTGCTGTACATTTCTAGACCTTGCATTACAGTCTGAGCAGTGAGTCATCAGAGTGGTGATCCCACGGGTGTTCCTCCTCTGATTTTTCCATTCAACAGAAATGAGGTAATGAGGCTTACGATTCTAGATATTTCCGTATTTGCATCTTCTTCTATTTTTAGGTCTTTAACTCTCTGTAGTGAGGGGTTGATGGAATATTCGCTACCCTCTGTGAGATGTACAAGCTTGTTCTAGGGGTTTTTTGGCTATGTTGTAGTTGACCTCTTTAGTAATGATAGAGCTAGATGAAGAGGTGTTGTGGCTCGGCAGAGTCTTTGGAGCTGCTATCAGACTCTGACAGCGAGGGGCCCTATGAGTCAGGCCTGGAGGAGGCGGAGGGCCCTGGACAGGGTTCTGACTCCGAGCAGGGTTCAGAGAGACTAGTTAGTCCCCAGGTAATGACTGAGCCTTGGATCAGTGAGAGAGGCTGACACAGAAACCTCCTGTGAGTTGTTTCGGGATGCATGCAGGAGAAGGGCTGACCGACCAATTGAGGACTCACAGGAGATGATAACGAGCAGCTGTTGCTCGTTAGGATCTCCTCCTGTGGATAAAAGACTGATGGTGCCACGCCCCGGTTGCAGAAGTCAACGTTCCGTTTCTGTGCTAGTCATCGTTCTCCGTTCATGTGTAACCATCGAGAAAAGCACTTGGATAAGTGACTTGATTGATATAATCCTGTTTTCCATTGAGAAAAGCACTTGGATAAGTGACTTGATTTATATAATCCTGTTTCGTAGCAGTTTATGAGTTAGGACTTTTGCCAGAGCATTTATCTGTGTTTATTTTGGGCTCGCAGCCAGCAAGAGCCGGGACTGATAAAAACATTCCTTTGAACGTTTTGTTTGGCCTTCGTTTCTGAACGGACAAGGTGGGGGTCAGAACAAAGAGGTATGCTGGGCTTATGTATTTTGGGTGTCCACAGAATCATGGCAGAACAGGTCCACAGTTTTCATCTTCCACTGTTTTTTTTTTTAACAATTTGACCTTTCTTGATTAGGTCATGATGGGTTCTCTTGATCACATTGTCCAGTTTCTATTATTAGGTTGATATTTACTGGAATGTAGATTTCTTTGTCCCCGAGTAATTCTTTGGATTTTTAATGACCTAATCAAGAAAGGCAACAACCATGTTGTCAGCAGTGGGTTTCACATTTTGTTACCACTGGTTTAACACGGGCCCGCTTCCACGCATGGGCTTTGATCGCGTGTGTGCCTTACATGCACATACCCGGCCTCAAAAACGTGCCTAAATAGGACAGCATAGAGCTGGCACAAGGTGGGCGAGCCCACCCATGATTTGCTACGGGTTCAGGGGAACCGGTCCGAATTGGCTGAACACCACCTCTGCCTGTTGTCTGCTGAGAGGATAGTCCTTGTTTAGTCCTTCTTTAGGTTTTTAAGGTTTTTATGTTTTCTGCTTGAGTTGGTTATGCTTTCTGTTGCACCGACGTGTGGTATAATTGCTTGTCTTAAGGGGTTTTTTGGATCTCTGTGACACGTTCTGTGTTTCGTGTTCTGTCCCCTCTCCTTCACTCGTTCAAAGACGACAGGCAGACAGACTTAAAAGGAAATAACTTTATCAGTCCTCGGCTCAGACTGGCTGCGAGCCCAAAATAAACATAAATAAAGTCTCTGGCAAGAAGATAACAGAATGCAGAAACAAAACTCTTACAGCACCAAGTTTTCAAGAAGCAAAATCACTTATCCAAGTGTCTCACAAACTCAAACAGGATTGGAACTGAATTCTCCATAAACGAATGACGAACGTTGACTTCTGCAACCAGGGCGTGACACCATCCGTCCTTTTATCTCCAAAAGACGACACTAACGAACCCCAGCTGCATTGTTAATCTTGCATCCCGACTCAACTCACAGCAAACATCTGCTGAGTCACAACAATTTCGTAGGGTGCTTCTAAGGCTGCAAGGGATTCTAACTGATTAGCATTATCCATTTACAGTACAGATACCTCTTTGCTTCTGGGGTTTAACTTTGAAGAGTTTAGTTTGTTGATTCCTTGGTGCTCTCTGAGCTTGGTTTTGCTTGCAAGCGTTTCATTACACAACTAGGTAACATCATCATTTTGTTTCCATTGAACAGGAAGCTGACTTAGTTACTACTCATGAGTTGGGACATAATTTTGGAGCAGAGCACGATCCTGATAGCATGCCACAATGCGCTCCCACCGAAGATCAAGGAGGAAAATACGTTATGTACCCTATTGCTGTCAGCGGGGACCATGAAAACAACAAGGTGTTTGGGTTTTTTTTTAATCTCCACGTTGTTCCATGTATAAATCATGTCTCCTTATGGGGGGAAAGATCTTTTAAATTTTATACTTCAGTTTAATTTACCATTGCAAATATTTATTTATTTATTTGTTTGTTTGTTAAATTTCTAGGCCGCCCAATCCCGGAGGCTTACATAGAGAGAGAAAAGAAAAGCAAAATAAAAGAATAATTTAAAATTCCCGACACGCATACATTTCTAATCGGGGCTGGACCTTAACAATAAGGTCAACAGCCCCAGGCCTGCCAGAACAGCCAGGTTTTAACAGCTTTTCTGAAGGCCATGAGAGTGGGCAAGGTCCGGACCTCTGGGGGTAGCTGGTTCCACAGAGTATTCCACAATATTACAGTGTTTCATTGCATTTTTTAAAATACGGACTGGTTTGAAAAAGGGTATCAAAAGAAAGCAATAGCAATAGCAACAGCAATAGCAGTTAGACTCATATACCGCTTCATAGGGCTTTCAGCCCTCTCTAAGCGGTTTACAGAGTCAGCATTGCCCCCAACAACAATCAGGGTCCTCATTTCACCCACCTCGGAAGGATGGAAGGCTGAGTCAACCCTGACCGGTGAGATTTGAACGCGAACTGCAGAACTGCAGTCAGCTGAAGTAGCCTGCAGTGCTGCATTTAACCACTGCGCCACCTTGGAAAGGAAAGAAGGGAAAATGTAAAATCGGGAATAAAGCAATAGAAATCAAGATGGATGCTAGAAATACCTACTCTGGTTCTGAACTGTAACAAGAGATCCTGAGTTAATGGATCTAATTGATTATGTAATGAGTGGGGGGGCTGTGGGTTAATTTTTATACCAAAGTTTGCAACTACCCACATTTTGCAAATTTACAGCATTTTACAGCTATTGTTTTCCACGCTTTCCTGTAACGTTTTTAGATGTTTTCGAACTGCAGCAAGGCATCCATTCTTCAGACCATACAGACTAAAGCCCCAGAATGCTTCAAAGAACGGACCAACAAAGTGTGTGGCAATTCCAGGGTGGACGAAGGGGAGGAATGTGATCCTGGCCTCTTGCACCTTCAGAGCGATCCGTGTTGCACATCCGACTGCAAGCTCAAGCCAGGCGCAAAATGCAGGTGAGGCAGTAGCAAACTGAATAAAAAAAGCAATTGGCTACCGAAGGAACAAAAAGGAAGGTGGTGGGGTGTGTGTGTGTCTTGTGTCACTTGAGTCTTTGTTTTCCTATATTAAAGTCAACAAACGCCAGTTCTTCGAACAGGAGTTGCAATTCCAGAAAATATTCTCCCATTTATGCGCACCAATTCTTTGCATGGCAGTAGAACCCCACTGAGAAAATTAGTACACATGGGAGGGGGCTTAAAATGTGGGGTGAGTTGGAACCTGGTCGAGGTTCGAGGTTCATTTTATTTATATGCCGCCCTATTCCCAGCGGGACTCAGGGCGGCGCACAAACCCAAGGGAGGGGAAGGGAAACGGAAACACAAAAACTACAACAAAAAGTACAGGGAATTTAAAACAACCAACAGCCACACGATTCGAGAGGGGAAGGGAACTCATCGATCCCAGGCCTGCCGACACAGCCAGGTTTTAACGGCTTTTCGGAAGGCCTGGAGAGAGGTGAGGGTCCGAATCTCTGCGGGGAGCTCGTTCCAAAGGGCCGGAGCTGCTACAGAGAAGGCCCTCCCCCTCCCCCGGTTAGTGGCCAGATGACATTGGCTAGTAGACGGAACCCGGAGGAGGCCTAATCTGTGTGATCTAATGGGTCTTTGGGAGGTAATTGGCAGCAGGCGGTCTCTCAAGTACCCAGGTCCAATACCATGAACGGCTTTATAAGTGACGACTAGCACCTTGAAGCGTATCCGGAGACCAATCGGTAACCAGTCTTCCCCATTCAGACTCCCGTAGCCTCCGGGCACTGAGGAAGCACCTCAACAGCACTGCTTGTTGTCCCTAAAGTAGACATCTATAGTGTCAGCAATACACTTAGGGTCGGGATGGCTAACCTGTGGCACACGGAGCCATTTTGTCAGGGCACGCGAGGCGCTGCCCTGTCAGCTGGCCAGTGCGCATGCGCACGCTGGCCAGCTGACTTCACCCTTTTTTAAAGCCATTTTTTTGCCCTCCCCAGGCTCCAGAGGTTTTATAGGAGCCTGGAAGGGCAAAAAGAGCCTCCCCCACCACCCGAGGCCCTCCGGAGGCTTCATGAACTTCCTAAGCCCCGGAACGCAAAAAAAACGGCCCTATGGGCAAACCGGAAGTTAGGGAATGGACTTCTAGTTTTCCCGGAGGGTCGTTTTGCGCTCTGGAGGCTTCAGGGACCTTCAGGAGGCTTCCTTGAAGCCTCCGGAGCAGTCAAAACGACCCTCCGAGCAAACCGGAAGTCACTTTGATGTGACAAGCGTCATTTTGACTGCTCCGGAGGCTTCAGTGAAGCTGCCTGAAGGTCTCTGAAGCCTCCGGGGGGTAGGGGAGACTGTTTTTGCGCTCCCCAGGCTCCTATAAAGCCTCTGGAGCTTGGGGAGGGCGAAAAAAGCATGCAAAAAATGGAGGGTCACGCCTGTAGTGCGTGCATGCACACTAAGGGGGAGGGTGTTGCGCATTGCATTATGGGTGCGGCACGCCAGCACAGCCCCCCCCCCTGCGTTCCCCACTTATGGCACGCAAGCCAAAAAAGGTTCGCCATCGCTGACTTGGGGCATCTAATGCCATGCCAGTGAATAATGTTACCCATTGGCTTCATATACAAATGGTAAAAAGGAACAGGGAATGAACAGAGCTGCAAAAGAGCCATGGGGAAAGTAGGAGGCAGGATGGAAATTGCCTAGTGCCGTTTCTGTTTTGTTTTGTTTTTAAAAAAGATTGTTTTTAAAAGTATACAATCTTTGGGGAATGATGAGGGAAGTGGAAAGTTGGAGGGGGGCGAAAGAAAGGGTGTATGGAGAGTGGAAGAGGTATTGGGTTTGTATTTTGGGGGTATTGTTGACAGGAATGGCTGTGTTTATTGTTTAATGTTATATGGCTCCGGTTATGCACAGTAATATGTGACTGTACGAAAATGAAAATGGAAAATAAAAACACATTTACACGGCAAAAGTATACAATCTTTGTGGCATTTGTTGCCTTTGCTATTTCTTGGAGTTTTTATCAATTTAGACATTTTGTTATTTGTGCCCATCTGCTTAGTGACCGAAACAGCCCCTGCTGTAAGGGATGCGAATTCGAAAGCGCAGATAAGAAGTGCCAGGAAGCTATCAACGCAACCTGCAAAGGGGAATCCTATTGCACAGGTAAGTCCGTTGTTTTCCTACCTTTCGTCCTAAACTATTTTTTTTTTTTAAATTTCAGTTTTTCAATAATAACATCCTGTATATTTTGGAGTGGTGCGGTGGGCTAGAGGGTTCCACCACAAAACCGCGGTAGACTAAAGCGCGTGTGACTAAAGCGCGGTGACAAAACCGCACCGTCAAAACCGCGCGACAACAGTGCGCCGACAGAAGCGCGCTGTAACATAACCCTAAAAATAACCCTAAACCTAACCCTAAACCTAACGCTAAACCTACCCTAAACCAACCTAACCTAACCCTAAACCTTACCTTAAGTTAAATTGCGCTTCTGT
Organism: Thamnophis elegans; assembly: GCF_009769535.1. NCBI lineage: Eukaryota > Metazoa > Chordata > Lepidosauria > Squamata > Natricidae > Thamnophis > Thamnophis elegans. The sequence goes on along the minus strand of NC_045543.1, from coordinate 4,978,729 downwards.
CGGCGCGCTGTTGTCGGCGCGCTGTTGTGGGCGCGCTTTTGACATCGCGGTTTTAGCGCCGCGGTGTTGTCGGCGCGCTTTTGACATTCGCGGTTATGTCGTGCCACGGGGCTAGAGGAGGAGCTCTCACCTCAAGAGTCTGTAGTTTAATCCTAGGATGGTGTGGTTAAGGAATAGTTTATAAGGATTACGGTAGTTTAAATAAGGCCAGGGATGTACAAATCTCAGGGGAAATGGTATTTCAGGGGGGAAGGTGCCCTGATAGAGAACTTCCTCACCTCCTGGCTCTTACCTGTGTAATTCAGTGGTGGTCAACCTGCCCTACCGCCCACTAGTGGGCGTTCCAGCTTTCATGGTGGGCGGGAGGGGTTTGCTGTAACTCTGCTTTATAAATTTTATAAAGTAAAGTTACTTCCCTACTTTATAAATCACCATTACTGTGGAACCGGTGGGCGGTTAGAAATTTTTACTACTAACAGAGATACGCGGTAGGTATAAGAAGGTTGACTACCCCTGGTATAATTGATAGGACTGGGAGCATGCCAACTTTGTCAGACAATGTCGGCTGGATAACAATTATAAGGGTTAGGGTACAGACAATCCGGCTTCATACCATGAAGAGCATTTATAAGTAATTACCAGAACCTTGAATTGCAGCTGGAAGTCTACTGGCAAGCATTGTAGTTCCTGGAGCAAAAATGTCACACAGGCAGGTCATGGCATGCCCATAACTGCCTAGGCTGCTACCTTCTAGACCAGCTACAGCTTCCAAGAGGCTTTCAGGGAAGTGTAGTGCGCACTGTTGTAATCACAAGTTAACCAACGCATGAGTGAGTGGGAGGTGCAGTGTTCCAGTGGTTCTCCTTTTACTTTAGGATAGGTCCAGTCCAGTGGTGGGTTTCAAAAATTGTTTGAACCTACTCTGTGGGTGTGGCCTCCTTTGTGGGAGTGGCTTGCTGCCCATGTGACCGGATGGGAGTGGCTTGCTGCCCATGTGACCGGATATGAAGATGCCGACGACACTTGTCAGAACCACCTTAAATTACCTCCACACAGCACTGGCATGCATAAGAATATGATGTAAACTTGTTTTTTCAAAAGGCATCTTTGGTTTGCGTTAAAACAACTTCAACACACAATGTTCTGATTGCACCACAAACGCAGTAGTCATCCTTACCTTTCCCAGAGGCACTGAGTTTTATAAATAGGAGCATGATAGTGTAGAATAATCATATCCAAGGACCAGTGGTGGGTTTCAAAAAAATTTGGAACCTCTTCTGTAGGTGTGGCCTGCTTTCCGGGTCCACTGGTGGAACCTCTTCTAACCGGTTCGGTAGATTTGACGAACCGGTTCTACCAAATAGGTGCGAACTGGTAGGAACCCACCTCTGGTCCAGTCAATGATGACGGGGGGGGGGAGTGAAATTGAGCCAGAGATGCCTCCTATGGGACACTTCAGAACGTTTATCCCTCATTAAATGTCTACATGAAGCCACTTGGTGTGGTCATCTGTTGGCTTGGCATTCAGTATCATCAGCACATTGCCTTCTGAGGTAGGATTTTGGAGAGGGATACTGAGCAATGCAGACTGCCTAGGCATGGATATAATTGCAGCTGATCCATTTGTAGATTCACACCAGCGCTTATTAAGATTCTGGAATGAAAGCAGCTTTAGTATAAAGTTTTTGTTCCGATCAGTGATTTAGGAGCACTTGATCCCTGAGATCCTTCATCTCGTTCTCCGATGTTTTCTTATTAAAATAGTTTCACCAAAATCAGATGAACAAGGGGAAGGAGAAAATGCTAATCGTGAGGTTTGTTTGTCCTGTACAAACAAAGATTGTGCAGTAGCATCTTACGAAGAAACTTTTTAATAGTTATAAAAAAATATAAAGCAAAAGAAAGTTTCCCCTCGGGTTCTTCAGAGAGTAACAGAGCTAAACAAATGTTGGTCTGCTTAGACTTTTCAGTTATTTTGGTGGAAAAGAGAGAATTTAATCTGGTGGTAAACAAGTGATGAAAAAGTGTGCAAAACTCAGCCTATAACGTCATTTACAATTCAGGGGTCTCCAACCTTGGCAACTTTAAGACTTGTGGACTACAACACCCAGAGTTCCTCAGCCAGCAAAGCTGGCTGAGGAACTCTGAGAGTTGTAGTCCACAAGTCTTAAAGTTGCTAAGGTGGGGGGGCCCTGGTTTACATTATACTTTCATTTGGAAGTTCTTTACTTCGGCTTCTTCTTTTAGTAATATGGTAGGAAGTTTCCGAGATAAACCTCAAACTCAATCCATTTTCACTCCCTAGATTGCAGTGATGGCCAATCTTTTTGACACTAAGGGCCCAAACTAGAAGGCGTGTGCGCGCACCGGAAACCTGAAGACCAGCTGGGCGGTGCGCATGCGTGCCGGTCACCTTGTCTTCTGGTTTCTGGCACGCATGCGCATGCGAAGACCAGCTGGCACACGCACACCAGGGAGATGGTCTTCCGGTTTCAGGTGCTCCTGCACGCTCAAAAGACCAGCGGCGCG